>NC_057796.1:448698270-448710276 GCF_018294505.1 Triticum aestivum
CGGCGACAACTGCTAGCTGCTGCTGCTGCTTGGCGGCGGCGGCGGCTCGAGGTGAGGAGGAGGGGCCGGGGGCTCGGCTTATAAAGCCTAGGGGGGCGGTTGCTTGGGGAGGGGGTCGGGCGAGGCGGCGGTGGTCGCAGAGTCCGGCTCGGACTCTGCCGGCGGCGGCGAACGAGACTCCGTCCCGGCTCGGGAAGGCGGCGGCGCGAGCGGGCCGGCTAGGCCTTCGGCCCAGTTCGGTCCAAAATGTTTTTTTAATAAAAATTTCGCCCGAAGAAAATCATAATAAAATATAAAAAAAATCTAAAAATACCAGAAATAATTTTCACCGTCTAAACCTAATATTTGGAACAAAGTGAATATTTTTTTGGCCTAAAAATACAATTTTCAAAATGCGTATTTTCTAATTCAAATAAAATAGCAAATAAAATACAAATAAAATAATAATTTGATTTTGAAATTCTTTCTCCAATATTCCTCTCTTGTTGAAGAAGTCATATTATCTTCTCTCATTTATTTTTATTATTGGAAATAATTGAAGAGAAAATTATTAAAATCAAATTGATCCTCTTTTCAAATTTGAGAAAATTCAAATATGAAAATATGTGAAACCTCCAACTCTCTCCTTGGGTCCTTGAGTTGCTTAAGATTTCTAGGATCACAATCAAAATGCAAATAAAATATGATATGCATATGCATATGATGACCTATGTATAACATCCAAATTGAAAATTGGGATGTTACAATACGGTGGTGGGGGCGCCTCTAACACACATCTATTGTTCCAAGCCGTGTGTGGAACCCCCCTCCACAGTTTACTCCTCCATTCATATTCACGTAGTGCTTAGGCGAAGCCGTGCGCGGATCACTTCACCATCACTATCACCACACTGTCGTGCTGACGGAACTCTCCCTTGAGACTTTGCTGGATCAAGAGTTCGAGGGACGTCATCGAGCTGAACGTGTGCAGAACTCGGAGGTGCCATACATTCGGTGCTTGATCGGTCGGAACGAGAAGAAGTTCTACTACATCAACCGCGTTGTCAAACGCTTCCGCTTTCGGTCTACGAGGGTACGTGGACTCACTCTCCCCCTCTCGTTGCTATGCATCTCCTAGATAGATCTTGCATGAGCGTAGGAAAATTTGAAATTGCATGCTACGTTTCCCAACAGTGGCATCCGAGCCAGGTCTGTGCGTAGATGATATGCACGAGTAGAACACAAAGAGTTGTGGGCGGTGATCATCATACTGCTTACCACCAATGTCTTATTTTGATTCGGCAGTATTGTTGGATGAAGTGGCCCGGACCAACCTTACATGACCACGTTCATGAGACTGGTTCCACCGACAGACATGCAACTAGTTTTGCATAAAGGTGGCTAGCGGGTGTCTGTTTCTCCAGCTTTAGTTGAATCGAATTTGACTGCGGCTGGTCCTTGTTGAAGGTTAACTGCAAACTTGATAAATCACCGTTGTGCTTTTGATGCGTAGGTAAGAACGGTTCTTACTAGAAGCCCATAGCAGCCACGTAAAACTTGCAACAACAAAGTAGAGTACGTCTAACTTGTTTTTGCAGGGCATGTTGTGATGTGATATGGTCAAGACATGATGTGATATACGTTATTGTATGAGATGATCATTGCTACCTCTTGAGCATGCGTTGGTTTTCCCTTGAAGAGGAAAGGGTGATGCAGCAAAGTAGCGTACGTATTTCCCTCAGTTTTGAGAACCAAGGTATCAATCTAGTAGGAGACAATGCTCAAGTCACCTAGTACCTGCGCAAACAATCAAGAACCTTGCAACCAAGGCGATAAAGGGGTTGTCAATCCCTTCATGGTCACTCGCAAAAGTGAGATCTAATAAAGATAGTAAAGTAAATATTTTTGGTATTTTTGTTGTATAGATTGGAAAGTAAAGATTGGAAAAGAAAAAGAACGGCGACAGAAATTGGCAAGTTGACGGTAAACTAATATGATGTAAAATAGACCCGGGGGCCATAGGTTTCACTAGTGGCTTCTCTCAAGATAGCATGTATTACGGTGGGTGAACAAATTACTGCCGAGCAATTGATAGAAAAGCGCATAGTTATGAGAATATCTAGGCATGATCATGAATATAGGCATCACGTCTGTGTCAAGTAGACCGAAACGATTCTGCATCTACTACTATTACTCCACACATCGATGACTATCCAGCATGCATCTAGAGTATTAAGTTCATAAGAACAGAGTAACGCATTAAGCAAGATGACATGATGTAGAGGGATAAACTCAAGCAATATGATATAAATCCCATCTTTTTATCCTCGATGGCAACAATACAATACGTGCCTTGCTGCCCCTACTGTCACTGGGAAAGGACACCGCAAGATTGAACCCAAAGCTAAGCACTTCTCCCATTGCAAGAAAGATCAATCTAGTAGGCCAAACTAAACTGATAATTCGAAGAGACTTGCAAAGATATCAAATCATGCATATAATAATTCAGAGAAGAACCAAATAATATGCATAGATAATCTTGTTCATAAATCCACAATTCATCGGATCTCGGCAAACACACCGCAAAAGAGTATTACATCGAATAGATCTCCAACAACATCGAGGAGAACTTTGTATTGAGAATCAAAGAGAGAGAGAAGAAGCCATCTAGCTAATAACTATGGACCTGAAGGTCTGTGGTAAACTACTCACGCTTCATCGGAGAGGCTATGGTGTTGATGTAGAAGCCCTTCATGATCGATTCCCCCTCTGGCAGATCGCCGGAAAAGGCCCCATGATGGGATCTCACGGGTACAAAAGGTTGCGGCGGTGGAAAAGTGGTTTTGTGGCTCCCCTGATGTTTTTAGGGTATAAGAGTATATATAGGCGAAAGAAGTACGTCGGTGGAGCTACGAGGGGCCCACGAGGGTGGGGGGCGCGCCTACCCCCCTGGGCGTGTCCTCCTGCCTCGTGGCCACCTCGTGGCGTTCTAGACTTCAACTCCAAGTCTTCTGGTTTGCTTTCGGTCCAAGAAAGATCATCGCGAAGGTTTCACTCCGTTTGGACTCCGTTTGGTATTCCTTTTATGCAAAACTCTAAAATAGGCACAAAAAACAGAAACTGGCACTAGGCCTCTGGTTAATAGGTTAGTCCCAAAAATAATATAAAAGAGCATATTAAATCCCATTAAACATCCAAAACAGATAATATAATAGCATGGAGCAATCAAAAATTATAGATACGTTGGAGACGTATCAATCATGTTTTCTAAAAGTTATCGGCAACTGACAGGAGCCTTATGGTTGTCGCTTTATTGTATGAAATGCAAACGCCATGTAATTGCTTTACTTTATCACTATGCGTTAGCGATAGTTGTAGAAGCAATAGTTGGCGAGACGACAACGACGCTACGATGGAGATCAAGGTGTCAAGCCGATGACGATGGAAATCATGACGGTGCTTTGGAGATGGAGATCAAAGGCACAAGATGATGATGATGGCCATATCATGTCACATATTTTGATTGCATGTGATGTTTATCTTTTATGCATCTTATTTTGCTTAGTACGGTGGTAGCATTATAAGATGATCCCTTACTAAAATTTCAAGGTATAAGTGTTCTCCCTGAGTATGCATCATTGCGACAGTTCATCATGCTGAGACACCACGTGATGATCGGGTCTGATAAGCTCGACGTTCACATACAACGAGTGCAAGACAATTTTGCACGTGCGGAATACTCGGGTTAAACTTTATGAACCTAGCATGTACAGACATGGCCTCGGAACACTGAGACTGAAATGTCGAATGTGAATCATATAGTTGATATGATCAACATAGAGATGTTCACCATTGAAAACTACTCCATCTCACGTGATGATCGGACATGGTTTAGTTGATATGGATCACGTGATCATTTAGATGAATCGAGGGATGCCTATCTAAGTGGGAGTTCTTAAGTAATATGATTAACTGAACTTAATTTATCATAAACTTAGTCCTGGTAGTATTTGCATATCTATGTTGTAGATCAATAGCTCGCGTATAGCTCCCCTGTTTTATTTTTGATATGTTCCTAGAGAAAACTAAGTTGAAAGATGATAGTAGCAATGATGCGGACTGGGTCCGTGATCTGAGGATTATCCTCATTGCTACACAGAAGAATTATGTCCTTGATGCACCACTAGGTGACGAACCTGTTGCAGGAGCAGATACACACGTTATGAACATTTTACAAGCTTGGTATGATGACTACTTGATAGTTTAGTGAACCATGCTTTATGGCTTAGAACCGGGACTTCAAAAATGTTTTGAAAGCCACAGAGCATATGAGATGTTCCAAGAGCTGAAAATGATATTTTAGACTCATGCCCGTGTTAAGAGGTATGAGACCTCTGACAAGTACTTTGCCTACAAGATGGAGGAGAATAGCTCAGCTAGTGAGCATGTGCTCAAAATGTTTGGGTACTACAATCGCTTGCATCAAGTGGGAGTTAATCTTCAAGATAAGATAGTGATTGATAGAGTTCTCTAGTCACTATCACCAAGTTACTAGAAATTTGTGCTAAACTATAATATGCAAGGGATGACGAAAACGATTCCCAAGCTCTTCGTGATGCTGAAATCAGCGAAGGTGGAAATCAAGAAATAGCATCAAGTGTTGATGGTTAACAATACCACTAGTTTCAAGAAAAAGGGCAAGGAAAAGAAAAGGAAACTTCAAAAGGAATGGCAAGAAAGTGGCCACTCCCATGAAGAATCCCAAAGCTAGACCCAAGCCTGAAACTGAGTGCTTCTACTACAAAGGAAATGGTCACTGGAGGTGGAACTGCCATAGATACTTGGCGGACAAGAAGGATGGCAAAGTGAACAAAGGTATATTTGATTGAAAAGGTTGGCTCATGCTGGAGGTACTAACCACTTAGTGATCGGTCCGCCCCCGCCTAGAATAGGAATCTTTGACTGGGCTTACACACATTCGCTCAATAACGAAAAAGTAAAAGTGACCGAGATGCGAGGGAAAAACTTTTGTTTTTTTATATACATGTTATTGATGTGTACTTTACTAGTGTTTATAGAAACCCCTCGGTATTTGATACTAGTTCAGTTGCTAAGAATAGTAACTCGAAACAGGAGTTGCAAAATAAACATAGACTAGTTAAGGACGAGGTGACGATGTGTGTTGGAAGTAATTCCAAGGTTGATATGATCACCATCGCACACTCCCTCTACCTTCGGGATTAAAATTGAACCTAAATAAATGTTATTTGGTGTTTGCGTTGAGCATTAATATGATTAGGTCATATTTATTGCAATACGGTTATTCATTTAAGTCAGAGAATAATTGTTGTTCTGTTTATATGAATAAAACCTCCTATGGTCATACACCCAATGTGAATGGTTTGTTGAATCTCGATCGTGGTGATACACATATTCATAATATTGATGCCAAAACATGCAAAGTTGATAATAATAGTGCAACATATTTGTGGCACTGCCGTTTAGGTCATATTTGTTGGAAATATGCCCTAGAGGCAATAATAAAATGGTTATTATTGTATTTTCTTGTTCATGATAATTGTCTATTGTTCAGGCCATAATTGTATTAACTGGAAACGTAATACATGTGTGAATACATAGACCACAACATGTCCCTAGTGAGCCTCTAGTTGACTGGCTCGTTGATCAATAGATGGTTATGGTTTCCTAACCATGGACATTGGATGTCAATTATAACGGGATCACATCATTAGGAGAATGATGTGATGGACAAGACCCAATCCTAAGCATAGCACAAGATCGTGTAGTTCGTTTGCTAGAGCTTTTCTAATGTCAAGTATCATTTCCATAGACCATGAGATTGTGCAACTCCCGGATACCGTAGGAGTGCTTTGGGTGTATCAAACGTCACAACGTAACTGGGTGGCTATAAAGGTGCACTACAGGTATCTCCGAAAGTGTCTGTTGGGTTGGCTCGAATCGAGACTGGGATTTGTCATTCCGTATGATGGAGAGGTATTTCTGGGCCCACTCGGTAATGCATCATCATAATGAGCTCAATGTGACTAAGGAGTTAGCCACGGGATCATGCGTTACGGAATGAGTAAAGAGACTTGCCGGTAACGAGATTGAACGAGGTATGGGGATACCGACGATCGAATCTCAGGCAAGTAAGATACCGATAGACAAAGGGAATTGAATACGGGATTGATTGAATCCCCGACATCGTGGTTCATCCGATGAGATCATCGTGGAACATGTGGGAGCCAACATGGGTATCCAGATCCCGCTGTTGGTTATTGGCCGGAGAACGTCTCGGTCATGTCTGCATGGTTCCCAAACCCGTAGGGTCTACACACTTAAGGTTCGGTGATGCTAGAGTTGTTATGGGAAATAGTATGTGGTTACCGAAGGTTGTTCGGAGTCCCGGATGACATCCCGGACATGACGAGGAGCTCCGGAATGGTCCGAAGGTGAAGATCGGTATATTGGACGAAGGGTATTGGAGTCCGGAATTGTTCCGGGGGTACCAGGTCATGACCAGCGTGTCCGAAAGGGCTTTCGGAGGCCCTGGCAAGCGTTGGGGGGCCTTATGGGCCAATGGGAGGGGGCACATCAGCCCACTAAGGGGCTGAGCGCCCCTCCCACCCCATCTCACGTAACCTGGAGAGGTGGGGGTGCCACCCCTAGGGCAGCCGCCCCTCCCGGTTTGGGGGGGCAAGTTTCCTAGGGGGTGGGGGCGCCCAAACCCATCTAGGGTTTCCCCTGTGGCCGCTGCACCTCCCCTAGGGAACCCTAGGGCGTCTCCTCCACCCCCCTTCCCCATATATAGTGAGGGAGAGAGAGGGCAGCCGCACCCCTTCCCTGGCGCAGCCCCTCCCTCCTCCAACTCTTCCTTCTCCAACGTAGAGCTTGGTGAAGCCCTGCAGGAATACCACAAGCTCCACCACCACGCCGTCGTGCTACCGGAGTTCTCCCTCAACTTCTCCGCTCCCCTTGCTGGATCAAGAAGGAGGAGACGTCCCCGGGCTGTACGTGTGTTGAACGCGGAGGCGCCGTCCGTTCGGCGCTAGATCGGATCTTCTGCGATTTGAATCGCCGCGAGTACGACTCCATCAACCGCGTTCTTGTAACGCTTCCGCTTAGCGATCTTCAAGGGTACGAAGATGCACTCCCTCTCTCTCGGTGCTAGCATCTCCTAGATTGATCTTGGTGACACGTAGGAAAATTTTGAATTATTACTACGTTCCCCAACAGTGGTATCAGAGCCAGGTTTATGCGTAGATTCTATGCACGAGTAGAACACAAAGTAGTTGTGGGCGATGATTTGTTCAATTTGCTTGCCGTTACTAGTCTTATCTTGATTCGGCGTCATTATGGGATGAAGCGGCCCGGACCGACCTTACACGTACTCTTACATGAGACAGGTTCCACCGACTGACATGCACTTGATGCATAAGGTGGCTAGCGGGTGTCTGTCTCACCCACTTTAGTCGGATCAGATTCGATGAAAAGGGTCCTTATGAAGGGTAAATAGCAATTGGCATATCACCGTTGTGGCTTTTGCGTAGGTAAGAAACGTTCTTGCTAGAAACTCATAGCAGCCACGTAAAACATGCAACAACAATTAGAGGACGTCTAACTTGTTTTTGCAGGGTATGCTATGTGATGTGATATGGCCAAAAGGATGTGATGAATGATATATGTGATGTATGAGATTGACCATGTTCTTGTAATAGGAATCACGACTTGCATGTCGATGAGTATGACAACCGGCAGGAGCCATAGGAGTTGTCTTAATTTATTGTATGACCTGCGTGTCAATGAATACGCCATGTAATTACTTTACTTTATTGCTAACTGTTAGCCATAGTAGTAGAAGTAATAGTTGGCGAGACAACTTCATGAAGACATGATGATGGAGATCATGATGATGGAGATCATGGTGTCATGCCGGTGACGAAGGCGATCATGCCACGCCTCGAAGATGGAGATCAAAAGGCGCAAGATGATATTGGCCATATCATGTCACTTTATGATTGGCATGTGATGTCTGTCATGTTTACATCTTATTTTCTTAGAACAACGGTAGCATAAATAAGATGATCCCTCTCTAAAATTTCAAGAATGTGTTCCCCCTAACTGTGCACCGTTGCGAAGGATCGTTGTTTCGAAGCACCACGTGATGATCGGGTGTGATAGATTCTAACGTTCGCATACAACGGGTGTAAGCCAGATTTACACATGCAAAACACTTAGGTTGACTTGACGAGCCTAGCATGTACAAACATGGCCTCGGAACACAAGAGACCGAAAGGTCGAACATGAGTCGTATAGCAGATACGATCAACATGAAGATGTTCACTGATGATGACTAGTCCGTCTCACGTGATGATTGGACACGGCCTAGTTGACTCGGATCATGTATCACTTAGATGACTATAGGGATGTCTATCTGAGTGGGACTTCATTAAATAATCAGATGAACTTAATTATCATGAACATAGTCAAAAGGTCTTTGCAAATTATGTCGTATCTTACGCTTTAGTTCTACTGTTTAAGATATGTTCCTAGAGAAAATTTAGTTGAAAGTTGATAGTAGAAATTATGCGGACTGGGTCCGTAAACTGAGGATTATCCCCATTGCTGCACGGAAGGCTTATGTCCTTAATGCATCGCTCGGTGTGTGAACCTCGAGCGTCGTCTGTGGATGTTGCGAACATCTGACATACACGTTTTGATGACTACGTGATAGTTTAGTGTGTAATGCTAACGGTTTAGAATTGAGGCGCCAAAGACGTTTTTGAAACGTCGCAGAACATATGAGATGTTCCAAAGACTGAAATTGGGATTTCAGACTAGTGCCCACGTCAAGAGGTATGAGACCTCTGACAAGTTTCTTAAGCCTGCAAACTAAGGGAGAAAAGCTCAATCGTTGAGCATGTGCTCAGATTGTCTGAGTACTACAATCGCTTGAATTGAGTGGGAGTTAATCTTCTAGATGAGATAGTGATGGTTCTCCATAGTCACTGCCACCAAGCTATTAGAGCTTCGTGATGAACTATAACATATTAGGGATAGACATGATGATCCTTGAGCAATTCGCGATGTTTGACACCGCGAAAGTAGAAATCAAGTAGGAGCATCAATTGTTGACGGTTAGTAAAACCACTAGTTTCAAGAAGGGCAAGGGAAAGAAGGGATACTTCATGAAACGGCAAATCAGTTGCTGCTCTAGTGAAGAAACCCAAGATTGAACCCAAACCCGAGACTAAGTGCTTCTGTAATGAGGGGGACGGTCACTGAAGCAGAACTACCCTAGATACTTCGTAGATGAGAAGGCTGGCGAGGTCGACAGAAGTATTTTGAATATACGTTATATTATTGTGTACTTTACTAGTACTCCTAGTAGCACCAGGGTAATAAATACCAGTTCGGTTGCTAAGTGTTAGTAACTCGAAATAAAAGGCTGCGGAGACTAGCTAAAGGTGAGATGACGCTATGTGTTGGAAGTGTTTCCAAGGTTGATGTGATCAAACATCGCACGCTCCCTCTACCATCGGGATTGGTGTTAAACCTAAATAATTGTTATTTGTGTTTGCGTTGAGCATAGACATGATTGGATTATATTTATCGCAATACGGTTATTCATTTAAGGAGAATAATGATTACTCTGTTTATTTGAATAATACCTTCAATGGTCTTGCACCTAAAATGAATGGTTTATTGAATCTCGATCGTAGTGATACACATGCTCATGCCAAAAGATATAAGATAGTAATGATAGTACCACATACTTGCGGCACTACCATTTGAGTCATATTGGTATAAAACGCATGAAGAAGCTCCACGTTGATGGATCTTTGGAACTCACTCGTTTTTGAAAAGATTGAGACATGCGAACCATGTCTATTGGTAGATATGCATGAAGAAACTCCATACAGATGGATCGTTTGGAATCACATGATTTTGAATCACTTGAGACATGCAAATCATACCACATGGGCAACATGACTGAAAGGCCTCGTTTTCAGTAAGATGGAACAAGAAAGCAACTCGTTGGAAGTAATACATTTTGATGTGTGTAGTCCAATGAGTGCTGAGGCACGCAGTGGATATCGTTATGTTCTTACTTCACAGATGATTTGAGTAGATGCTAAGTATATTTACTTGATGAAACACAAGTCTGAATTATTGAAAGGTTTAAGTAATTTCAGAGTGAAGTTGAAGATCATCGTGACAAGAGGATAAAATGTCTATGATATGATCATAGAGATGAATATCTGAGTTACGAGTTTGGCACACAATTAAGACATTGTGGAAATTGTTTCACAACTAATACCGCCTGGAACACCATAGTGTGATGGTGTGTCCGAACATCATAACTGCACCCTATTGGATAAGGTGCATACCATGATGTCTCTTATCGAATTACCACTATCGTTTATGGGTTAGGCATTAGAGACAACCGCATTCACTTTAAATAGGGCACCACGCAATTCCGTTGAGACGACACCATATGAACTATGGTTTAGAGAAACCTAAGTTGTCGTTTCTTAAAAGTTTGGGGCTGCAACGCTTATGCGAAAAAGTTTCAGGCTGATAAGCTCGAACCCAAAGCGGATAAATGCATCTTCATAGAATACCCAAAACAGTTGGGTATACCTCCTATTTCAGATCCGGAAGCAAAAGTGATTGTTTCTAGAAACGGGTCCTTTCTCGAGGAAAAGTTTCTCTCGAAAGAATTGAGTGGGAGGATGGTGGAGACTTGATAGGGTTACTGAACCGTCACTTCAACTAGTGTGTAGCAGGGCACAGGAAGTTGTTCCTGTGGCACCTACACCAATTGAAGTGGAAGCTTATGATAGTGATCATGAAACTTCGGATCAGGTCACTACCAAACCTCGTAGGTCGACAAGAATGCGTACTACTTCAGAGTGGTACGTAATCCTGTCCTGGAAGTCATGTTTCTAGACAACAATGAACCTACGAGCTATGAAGAAGCGATGGTGGGCCTGGATTCCGACGAGTGGCTCGAGGCCATACAATCCGAGAGAGGATCCATGTATAAAAGCAAAGTATAGACTTTGGAAGAACTACTTGATGGTCGTAAGGCTGTTGGGTGTAGGTGGGTTTTAAAAGGAAGACGGACAATGATGGTAAGTGTCACCATTAGGAAAGCTCGACTTGTCGTTAAGATGTTTTCCGACAAGTTCAAGGAGTTGACTACGATGAGACTTTCTCACTCGTAGCGATGCTAAGAGTCTGTTGGAATTATATTAGCTGTTACTACATTATTTATGAAATCTCGCAGATAGGATGTCAAAACATTGTTTCCTCGACGATTTTCTTGAGGAAAGGTTGTATGTGATACAACCAGAAGGTTTTGTCAATCCTGAAATATGCTAACAAGTACGCAAAGCTCCAGCAATCCTTCTAAGGACTTGAGTAAGCATCTCGGAGTTCGAATGTACGCTTTGATGAGATGATCAAAGATTTTGGGTTTATAC
Organism: Triticum aestivum; assembly: GCF_018294505.1. NCBI lineage: Eukaryota > Viridiplantae > Streptophyta > Magnoliopsida > Poales > Poaceae > Triticum > Triticum aestivum. Next base: position 448,709,760 of record NC_057796.1, read on the forward strand.
AAAGTTTATGAGAAACTTGTATTTTCCAAAGAAGTGAGTGGGCGCACTATAGAATTTTTGATGAGTGTATCACTACTGGAATCAGCTAATTTGCCATCTGCCAGATCTTTGCCGTCTGCTAGCTGACGGCAAAGAAGCTCTTTGCCATCAGCTACACATAAACAGACGGCAAAGAAAAGGCTGACGGCAAACACACTCTTTGCCATCTGCCTGGTCTTTGCCGTCTGCCAGCGGACGGCAAATAATCTTTGCCGTCCGCTGGCGGACGGCAAAGAGTGTGGTGGCCCCACCCCCCGCTCGTTTGAAAAAATCCTAACGGCCCACCTCTTTGCCGTCCGCTAGCGGACGGCAAAGAGGCAGAAAGGCGGACGGCAAAGGCTGGCGGACGGCAAAGAGGGCACTTGCCTAACGGCAGGTACCCCCCGCCCGTTACTCACTTCGTCCTCGCCTCGCCCTTCTCCTCCCACCCCGCCGCCGCCGCCGCCGCCCGCCGCGCGCCGCCGCCCCGTCGCCCCCG
>NC_057796.1:448711762-448723311 GCF_018294505.1 Triticum aestivum
CATTTCAACTTAGTTAGCTCATATATGATCCATTTCACCTAAGTTAGCTCATAAATGACATATACTTCTTGTTCTAGTCTTCTTCTTGTTCTAGTCACCTATTTCTAACTTTCTTATTTACCATTTTGCAGATTTCATTCACTTGATGGAAGCTAGCTTGCTATGATGGAGTGCCTTTGATGAAACTTTGCATTGTATCTAGCTTGCTATCTTCATGACACTTTGCATTGTAATATATATATGGATGGAACAATGTGTATGGATGGAACTTCCTTATGTATGAACAATGTGTATGGATGAAACTGATGTGATATGTGATATGTGCTGGATATGTGATATGTGATATGTGCTGGATATGTGATATGTGATATGTGCTAGATATGTGTTGGATATGTGCTGGATATGAAACTTATATATGTGATATGTGCTGCAAATTGTGGGATTTAATAAAAAACAGAAAAAACAGACAATATGCAGGCTCTTTGCCGTCCGCCACCGATGGCAAAGAGCCTTTGCCGTCTGCCGCGGACGGCAAAGAAGCCACGTGGCAGCCAACTGTGCTTCCTGGGAGCTGACCCATTTGGTCAGTTTGCCTACAGTGGCAGACGGCAAAGAACCTGCACTTTGCCATCAGTGGCAGACGGCAAAGAACCTGCCATCTAGTGACGTGTAGATGACATCATAAGGCGGACGGCAAAGACCAAAGGCTCTTTGCCGTCTGCGGCGGACGGCAAAGGTCTGCCGTTAGCCACTTAACGGACTCACAGCGCAAATATTGTCGTCCGCCCTCTTTGCCGTCCGCCGCAGACGGCAAGAGCCTTTGCCGTCCGCCGACAGGAAGCAGACGGCAAAGCAGCTGTTTACCGTAGCCTTCTTTGCCGGAGCCTTTTGCCGTCCGCGGCTGACGGCAAAGGTCTTTGCCGTCCGCCTTTCGAGCCTTTGCCGTCCGCCATGGCAGACGGCAAAGTAGCTGTTTCCTGTAGTGTATGTTGTTAACATATTGTTGATCAGAAATGATGTAGAATTTCTAGAAAGCATACAGGGTTATTTGAAAAGTTTTTTTCAATGGAAAACCTGGATTAAGCTACTTGAACATTAAGCATCAAGATCTATAAGGATAGATCAAAAACGCTTAATAGTACTTTCAAATGAATACATACCATGACAAGATTTTGAAGGAGTTCAAAATAGATCAGCAAAGAAGGAGTTCTTGGCTGTGTTACAAGGTGTGAGTATTGAGTAAGACTCAAGACCTGACCACGGCAGAAGAGAGAGAAAGGACGAAGGTCGTCCCCTATGCTTTAGACGTAGGCTCTACAGTATGCTTTGCTGTGTACCGCACCTAAAGTGTGCCTTGCCATGAGTTAGTCAAGGGGTACAAGAGTGATCCAGGAATGGATCACATGACAGCGGTCGAACTTATCCTTAGTAACTAGTGGACTAAGGAATTTTCTCGATTATGGAGGTGGTAAAAGAGTTCGTCGTAAAGGGTTACGTCGATGCAAACTTTGACACTAATCTGGATGACTCTGAGTAGTAAACCGGATTCATATAGTAGAGTAGTTATTTGGAATAACTTCAAAAAGCGCGTGGTAGCTGCATTTGCAAGATGACATAGAGATTTGTAAAGCACACACGGATCTGAAAGGTTCAGACCCGTTGACTAATAACCTCTCTCACAAGCGAGATATGATCAAACACCATGGGTCTTGTATTCATTACAATCACATAGTGATGTGAACTAGATTATTGACTCTAGTGCAAGTGGGAGACTGTTGGAAATATGCCCTAGAGGCAATAATAAAATGGTTATTATTGTATTTCCTTGTTCATGATAATTGTCTATTGTTCATGCTATAATTGTATTAACTGGAAACGTAATACATGTGTGAATACATAGACCACAACATGTCCCTAGTGAGCCTCTAGTTGACTGGCTCGTTGATCAATAGATGGTTATGGTTTCCTAACCATGGACATTGGATGTCATTGATAACGGGATCACATCATTAGGAGAATGATGTGATGGACAACCCAATCCTAAGCATAGCACAAGATCGTGTAGTTCGTTTGCTAGAGCTTTTCTAATGTCAAGTATCATTTCCTTAGACCATGAGATTGTGCAACTCCTGGATACCGTAGGAGTGCTTTGGGTGTATCAAATGTCACAACGTAACTGGGTAGCTATAAAGGTGCACTACAGGTATCTCCGAAAGTGTCTATTGGGTTGGCTCGAATCGAGACTAGGATTTGTCACCCTGTATGATGGAGAGGTATCTCTGGGCCCACTCGGTAATGCATCATCATAATGAGCTCATTGTGACTAAGGAGTTATCCACGGGATCATGCGTTACGGAACGAGTAAAGAGACTTGCCGGTAACGAGATTGAACGAGGTATGGGGATACCGACGATCGAATCTCGGGCAAGTAACATGCCGATAGACAAAGGGAATTGAATACGGGATTGATTGAATCCCCGACATCGTGGTTCATCCGATGAGATCATCGTGGAACATGTGGGAGCCAACATGGGTATCTAGATCCCGCTGTTGGTTATTGGCCGGAGAACGTCTCGGTCATGTCTGCATGGTTCCCGAACCCGTAGGGTCTACACACTTAAGGTTCGGTGACGCTAGAGTTGTTATGAGAAATAGTATGTGGTTACCGAAGGTTGTTCGGAATCCCGGATGAGATCCCGGACATGACGAGGAGCTCCGGAATGGCCCGGAGGTGAAGATCGGTATATTGGACGAAGGGTATTGGAGTCCGGAATTGTTTCGGGGGTACCAGGTGATGACCAGCGTGTCCGAAAGGGCTTTCGGAGGCCCCGGCAAGCGTTGGGGGGCCTTATGGGCCAAGGGGAGGGGGCACATCAGCCCACTAAGGGGCTAAGCGCCCCTCCCACCCCATCTCATGTAACCTGGAGAGGTGGGGGTGCCACGCCTAGGGCATCCGCCCCTCCCGGCTTGGGGGGCAAGTTTCCTAGGGGGTGGGTGCGCCCAAACCCATCTAGGGTTTCCCCTGTGGCCGCCGCCCCTCCCCTACGGAACCCTAGGGCGTCTCCTCCACCCCCCTTCCCCCTATATATACTGAGGGAGAGAGAGGGCAGCCGCACCCCTTCCCTGGCGCAGCCCCTCCCTCCTCCAACTCTTCCTTCTCCTCCGTAGAGCTTGGCGAAGCCCTGCAGGAATACCACAAGCTCCACCACCACGCCGTCGTGCTGCCGGAGTTCTCCCTCAACTTCTCCTCTCCCCTTGCTGGATCAAGAAGGAGGAGATGTCCCCAGGTTGTACGTGTGTTGAACGCGGAGGCGCCGTCCGTTCGGTGCTAGATCGGATCTTCTGCGATTTGAATCGCTGCGAGTACGACTCCATCAACCGTGTTCTTGTAACGCTTCCGCTAAGCGATTTTCAAGGGTACGAAGATGCACTCCCTCTCTCTTGTTGCTAGCATCTCCTAGATTGATCTTGGTGACACGTAGGAAAATTTTGAATTATTACTACGTTCCCCAACAATATTGGTGTAAAGCGCATGAAGAAACTCCATGCGGATGGACTTTTGGAATCACTTGATCATGAATCATTTGATGCTTGCGAACCATGCCTCATGGGCAAGATGACTAAAACTGTTGGAAATATGCCCTAGAGGCAATAATAAAATAGTTATTATTATATTTCCTTGTTCATGATAATTGTCTATTGTTCATGCTATAATTGTGTTATCCGGAAATCGTAATACATGTGTGAACACATAGACCATAACATGTCCCTAGTGAGCCTCTAGTTAACTAGCTCGTTGATCAATAGATGGTTACGGTTTCCTGACCATGGACATTGGATGTCATTGATAACGGGAGCACATCATTGGGAGAATGATGTGATGGACAAGACCCAATCCTAAGCATAGCACTAGATCGTGTAGTTCGTTTGCTAAAGCTTTTCCAATGTCAAGTATCATTTCCTTAGACCATGAGATAGTGCAACTCCCAGATACCGTAGGAATGCTTTGGGTGTACCAAACGTCACAACGTAACTGGGTGGCTATAAAGGTGCACTACAGGTATCTCCGAAAGTGTCTGTTGGGTTGGCACATATCGAGACTGGGATTTGTCACTCCGTATGACGGAGAGGTATCTCTGGGCCCACTCGGTATTGCATCATCATAATGAGCTCAATGTGACTAAGTAGTTAGTCACGGGATCATGCATTATGGAACGAGTAAAGTGACTTGCCGGTAACGAGATTGAACGAGGTATTGGGATACCGACGATCGAATCTCGGGCAAGTAAAGTACCGATTGACAAAGGGAATTGTATACGGGATTACTTGAATCCTCGACATCGTGGTTCATCCGATGAGATCATCGAGGAACATGTGGGAGCCAACATGGGTATCCAGATCCCGCTGTTGGTTATTGACCGGAGAGTCGTCTCGGTCATGTCTGCATGTCTCCCGAACCCGTAGGGTCTACACACTTAAGGTTCGGTGACGCTAGGGTTGTAGAGATATTAGTATGCGGTAACCCGAAAGTTGTTCGGAGCCCCGGATGAGATCCCGGACATCACGAGGAGTTCCGGAATGGTCCGGAGGTAAATATTTGTATATAGGAAGTCCAGTTTCGGCCACCGGGAAAGTTTCGGGGGTCACCGGTATTGTACCGGGACCACCGGAAGGGTCCCGGGGGTCCATCGGGTGGGGCCACCTATCCCGGAGGGCCCCATGGGCTGAAGTGGGAAGGGAAATAGCCCCTGGTGGGCTGGTGCGCCCCCCCATGGGCCTCCCCTGTGCCTAGGGTTGGAAACCCTGGGGGTGGGGGCGCCCACCTGACTTGGGGGCAAGTCCCCCCCTTGGCCGCCCCCCCCCCCCTGAGATGGGATCTCCAGGGGGCCGGGCCCCCTTCCCAGGACCCCTATATATAGTGGAGGGGAGGGAGGGCAGCCGCACCCTAAGCCCTGGCGCCTCCCTCTCCCTCCCGTAACACCTCTTCCTCTGGCTGAGCTTGGCGAAGCCCTGCCGAGATCCCCGCTACTTCCACCACCACGCCGTCGTGCTGCTGGATCTCCATCAACCTCTCCTTCCCCTTACTGGATCAAGAAGGAGGAGACGTCTCTCCCAACCGTACGTGTGTTGAACGCGGAGGTGCCATCCGTTCGGCGCTAGGATCATCGGTGATTTGGATCACGACGAGTACGACTCCATCAACCCCGTTCTCTTGAACGCTTCCGCTCGCGATCTACAAGGGTATGTAGATGCACTCCTCTCTCTCGTTGCTAGATGACTCCATAGATTGATCTTGGTGATGCGTAGAAAATTTTAAATTTCTGCTACGATCCCCATCAGTGGCATCATGAGCTAGGTCTATGCGTAGTTTCTATGCACGAGTAGAACACAAGTTGTTGAGGGCGTTGATTTTGTCAATTTACTTGCCGTTACTAGTCTTATCTTGATTCTGCGGCATCGTGGGATGAAGCGGCCCGGACCGACCTTACACGTACGCTTACGTGAGACAGGTTCCACCGACTGACATGCACTAGTTGCATAAGGTGGCTAGCGGGTGTCTGTCTCTCCCACTTTAGTCGGATCGGATTCGATGAAAAGGGTCCTTATGAAGGGTAAATAGAAATTGGCATATCACGTTGTGGTTTTGGCGTAGGTAAGAATCGTTCTTGCTAGAAACCTATAGCAGCCACGTAAAAGTTTGCAACAACAATTAGAGGACGTCTAACTTGTTTTTGCAGCAAGTGTCATGTGATGTGATATGGCCAGAAGATGTGATGAATGATATATGTGATGTATGAGATTGATCATGTTCTTGTAATAGGAATCACGACTTGCATGTCGATGAGTATGACAACCGGCAGGAGCCATAGGAGTTGTCTTAATTTATTTATGACCTGCGTGTCAACTAGAACGTCATGTAATTACTTTACTTTATTGCTAACCGTTAGCCATAGTAGTAGTAGAAGCACCACGTGATGATCGGGTGTGATAGGTTCTAACGTTCGCATACAACGGGTGTAAGCCAGATTTACACACGCAATACACTTAGGTTGACTTGACGAGCCTAGCATGTACAGACATGGCCTCGGAACACAAGAGACCGAAAGGTCGAACATGAGTCGTATTGCAGATACGATCAACATGAAAATGTTCACCGACGATGACTAGTCCGTCTCACGTGATGATCGGACACGGCCTAGTTGACTCGGATCATGTATCACTTAGATGACTAGAGGGATGTCTGTCTGAGTGGGAGTTCATTAATAATTTGATTAGATGAACTTAATTATCATGAACTTAGTCTAAAATCTTTACAATATGTCTTGTAGATCAAATGGCCCACGCTAATGTCAACCTCAACTTCAACGCGTTCCTAGAGAAAACCAAGCTGAAAGACGATGGTAGCAACTATACGGACTGGGTCCGGAACTTGAGGATCATCCTCATAGCTGCCAAGAAAGCATATGTCCTTGAAGCACCGCTAGGTGAAGCACCCGTCCCAGCACACCAAGACGTTATGAACGCCTGGCAAACACGTGTTGATGATTACTCCCTGGTTCAGTGCGGCATGCTTTACAGCTTAGAACCGGGGCTCCAAAAGCGTTTTGAGCAGCACGGAGCATATGAGATGTTCCAAGAGCTGAAAATGGTTTTCCAAGCTCATGCCCGGGTCGAGAGATATGAAGTCTCCGACAAGTTCTACAGTTGTAAGATGGAGGAGAATAGTTCCGTCAGCGAACACATACTCAAAATGTCTGGGTTGCACAACCGCTTGTCTCAGCTGGGAGTTAATCTCCCAGATGACGCGGTCGTTGACAGAATCCTTCAGTCGCTCCCACCTAGCTACAAGAGCTTTCTGATGAACTTCAATATGCCGGGGATGGAAAAGACCATCCCTGAGGTATATTCAATGCTGAAATCAGCGGAGGTGGAGATCAAGAAGGAACATCAAGTGTTGATGGTGAATAAAACCACTAAGTTCAAGAAAGGCAAGGGTAAGAAGAACTTCAAGAAAGACGGCAAGGGAGTTGCCGCGCCCGGTAAGCAAGCTGCCGGGAAGAAGACAAAGAATGGACCTAAGCCTGAGACTGAGTGCTTTTATTGCAAGGGAAACGGTCACTAGAAGCGGAACTGCCCCAAGTACTTAGCGGATAAGAAGGCCGGCAATACCAAAGGTATATGTGATATACATGTTATTGATGTGTACCTAACTAGCGCTCGTAGTAGCTCCTGGGTATTCGATACCGGTGCGGTTGCTCATATTTGTAACTCAAAGCAGGAGCTGCGGAATAAGCGGAGACTGGCGAAGGACGAGGTGACGATGCGCGTCGGGAATGGTTCCAAGGTCGATGTGATCGCCATCGGCACGCTACCTCTACATTTACCTACAGGATTAGTTTTAAACCTCAATAATTGTTACTTAGTGCCAGCTTTGAGCATGAACATTGTATCTGGGTCTCGTTTAATGCGAGATGGCTACTCATTTAAATCCGAGAATAATGGTTGTTCTATTTATATGAGAGATATGTTTTATGGTCATGCCCCGCTGGTCAATGGTTTATTCTTGATGAATCTCGAACATGATGTTACACATATTCATAGTGTGAATGCCAAGAAATGTAAGGTTGATAATGATAGTCCCACATACTTGTGGCACTGCCGCCTTGGTCACATTGGTGTCAAACGCATGAAGAAACTCCATGCAGATGGACTTTTGGAGTCTCTTGATTATGAATCATTTGACACGTGCGAACCATGCCTCATGGGCAAAATGACCAAGATCCGTTCTCCGGAACAATGGAGCGAGCAACCAACTTATTGGAAATCATACATACTGATGTGTGCGGTCCAATGAGCGTTGAGGCTCGCGGTGGCTATCGTTATGTTCTCACCCTCACTAATGACTTGAGTAGATATGGGTATGTCTACTTAATGAAACACAAGTCTGAGACCTTTGAAAAGTTCAAGGAATTTCAGAGTGAGGTTGAGAATCAATGAGACAGGAAAATAAAGTTCTTACGATCAGATCGTGGAGGGGAATATTTGAGTCACGAATTTGGCACACACTTAAGGAAATATGGAATTGTTTCACAACTCACGCCGCCTGGAACACCTCAGCGTAATGGTATGTCCGAACGTCGTAATCGCACTCTATTGGATATGGTGCGATCTATGATGTCTCTTACCGATCTACCGCTATCATTCTGGGGTTATGCTTTAGAGACTGCCGCATTCACTTTAAATAGGGCTCCGTCTAAATCCGTTGAGACGACACCGTATGAATTATGGTTTGGAAAGAAACCTAAGCTGTCGTTTCTTAAAGTTTGGGGATGCGATGCTTATGTCAAGAAACTTCAACCTGAAAAGCTCGAACCCAAGTCGGAAAAATGCGTCTTCATAGGATACCCTAAGGAAACCATTGGGTATACCTTCTACCTCAGATCCAAAGGCAAGATCTTTGTTGCCAAGAATGGGTCCTTTCTGGAGAAAGAGTTTCTCTCGAAAGAAGTAAGTGGGAGGAAAGTGGAACTTGATGAGATGACCCCTCTCGAACCAGAAAGTAGCACAGCACAAGAAAATGTTTCTGTGGTGCCTACACCGACTAGAGAGGAAGTTAATGATGACGATCATGATCAAGTTGCCACTGAACTTCATAGGTCCACAAGGACACGTTCCGCACCAGAGTGGTACGGCAACCCTGTTCTGGAAATCATGTTGTTGGACAACGGTGAACCTTCGAACTATGAAGAAGCAATGGAGGGTCCAGATTCCAACAAATGGCTTGAAGCCATGCAATCCGAGATAGGATCCATGTATGAAAACAAAGTATGGACTTTGACAGACTTGCCCGATGATCGGCGAGCGATAGAAAATAAATGGATCTTTAAGAAGAAGACGGACGCGGATGGAAATGTTACCATCTATAAAGCTCGACTTGTCGCTAAGGGTTATCGACAAGTTCAAGGTGTTGACTACGATGAGACCTTCTCACCCGTAGCGAAGCTGAAGTCCGTTCGAATCATGTTAGCAATTGCCGCATTCTACGATTATGAAATATGGCAAATGGACGTCAAAACGGCATTCCTTAACGGCTTCCTTAAGGAAGAATTGTATATGATGCAGCCGGAAGGTTTTGTCGATCCTAAGAATGCTAACAAAGTATGCAAGCTCCAGCGCTCAATCTATGGGCTGGTGCAGGCATCTCGGAGTTGGAACATTCGCTTTGATGAGATGATCAACGCGTTTGGGTTTACGCAGACTTATGGAGAAGCCTGTGTTTACAAGCAAGTGAGTGGGAGCTCTGTAGCATTTCTCATATTATATGTGGATGACATACTATTGATGGGAAATGATATAGAATTCTTGGAAAGTATAAAGGCCTACTTGAATAAGTGTTTTTCAATGAAGGACCTTGGAGAAGCTGCTTACATATTAGGCATCAAGATCTATAGAGATAGATCGAGACGCCTCATAGGTCTTTCACAAAGCACATACCTTGACAAGATATTGAAGAAGTTCAATATGGATCAGTCCAAGAAGGGGTTCTTGCCTGTATTGCAAGGTGTGAGATTGAGCACGGCTCAATGCCCGACCACGGCAGAAGATAGAGAAAAGATGAGTGTCGTCCCCTATGCCTCGGCCATAGGGTCTATTATGTATGCCATGCTGTGTACCAGACCTGATGTAAACCTTGACGTAAGTTTGGTAGGAAGGTACCAAAGTAATCCCGGCATGGAACACTGGACAGCGGTCAAGAATATCCTGAAGTACCTGAAAAGGACTAAGGATATGTTTCTCGTTTATGGAGGTGACGAAGAGCTCGTCGTAAAGGGTTACGTCGATGCTAGCTTCGACACAGATCTGGATGACTCTAAGTCACAAACCGGATACGTGTATATTTTGAATGGTGGGGCAGTCAGCTGGTGCAGTTGCAAGCAAAGCGTCGTGGCGGGATCTACATGTGAAGCGGAGTACATGGCAGCCTCGGAGGCAGCACATGAAGCAATCTGGATGAAGGAGTTCATTGCCGACCTAGGAGTTATTCCCAATGCATCTGGGCCGATGACTCTCTTCTATGACAACACTGGAGCTATTGCCCTTGCCAAGGAGCCCAGGTTTCACAAGAAGACTAGCAACATCAAGCGCCGCTTCAACTCCATTCGCGAAAATGTTCAAAATGGAGACATAGATATTTGTAAAGTGCATACGGATTTGAATGTCGCAGATCCGTTGACTAAACCTCTTCCACGAGCGAAACATGATCAACACGAGAACGCTATGGGTGTACGATTCATCACAATGTAACTAGATTATTGAATCTAGTGCAAGTGGGAGACTGTTGGAAATATGCCCTAGAGGCAATAATAAAATAGTTATTATTATATTTCCTTCTTCATGATAATTGTCTATTGTTCATGCTATAATTGTGTTATCCGGAAATCGTAATACATGTGTGAACACATAGACCATAACATGTCCCTAGTGAGCCTCTAGTTAACTAGCTCGTTGATCAATAGATGGTTACGGTTTCCTGACCATGGACATTGGATGTCATTGATAACGGGATCACATCATTGGGAGAATGATGTGATGGACAAGACCCAATCCTAAGCATAGCACTAGATCGTGTAGTTCGTTTGCTAAAGCTTTTCTAATGTCAAGTATCATTTCCTTAGACCATGAGATAGTGCAACTCCCGGATACCGTAGGAATGCTTTGGGTGTACCAAACGTCACAACGTAACTGGGTGGCTATAAAGGTGCACTACAGGTATCTCCGAAAGTGTCTGTTGGGTTGGCACAGATCGAGACTGGGATTTGTCACTCCGTATGACGGAGAGGTATCTCTGGGCCCACTTGGTATTGCATCATCATAATGAGCTCAATGTGACTAAGTAGTTAGTCACGGGATCATGCATTACGGAACGAGTAAAGTGACTTGCCGGTAACGAGATTGAACGAGGTCTCGGGCAAGTAAAGTACCGATTGACAAAGGGAATTGTATACGGGATTACTTGAATCCTCGACATCGTGGTTCATCCGATGAGATCATCGAGGAACATGTGGGAGACAACATGGGTATCCAGATCCCGCTGTTGGTTATTGACCGGAGAGTCGTCTCGGTCATGTCTGCATGTCTCCCGAACCCGTAGGGTCTACACACTTAAGGTTCGGTGACGCTAGGGTTGTAGAGATATTAGTATGTGGTAACCCGAAAGTTGTTCGGAGTCCCGGATGAGATCCCGGACATCACGAGAAGTTCCGGAATGGTCCGGAGGTAAAGATTTGTATATAGGAAGTCCAGTTTCGGCCACCGGGAAAGTTTCGGGGGTCACCGGTATTGTACCGGGACCACCGGAAGGGTCCCGGGGGTCCACCGGGTGGGGCCACCTATCCCGGAGGGCCCCATGGGCTGAAGTGGGAACGGAACTAGCCCCTGGTGGGCTGGTGCGCCCCCCCATGGGCCTCCCCTGCGCCTAGGGTTGGAAACCCTGGGGGTGGGGGGGCGCCCCACCTGACTTGGGGGCAAGTCCCCCCCTTGGCCGCCCC
>NC_057796.1:448723542-448767688 GCF_018294505.1 Triticum aestivum
CGCACCCTAAGCCCTGGCGCCTCCCTCTCCCTCCCGTAACACCTCTTCCTCTCGCTGAGCTTGGCGAAGCCCTGCCGAGATCCCCTCTACTTCCACCACCACGCCGTCGTGGTGCTGGATCTCCATCAACCTCTCCTTCCCCTTGCTGGATCAAGAAGGAGGAGACGTCTCTCCCAACCATACGTGTGTTGAACGCGGAGGTGCCATCCGTTCGGCGCTAGGATCATCGGTGATTTGGATCACGACGAGTACGACTCCATCAACCCCGTTCTCTTGAACGCTTCCGCTCGCGATCTACAAGGGTATGTAGATGCACTCCTCTTTCTCATTGCTAGATGACTCCATAGATTGATCTTGGTGATGCGTAGAAAATTTTAAATTTCTGCTACGATCCCCATCAAAAACTCCGTTCTCCGGAACAATGGAGCGAGCCACTAACTTATTGGAAAATACATACCGATGTATGCGGTCCGATGAGTGTTGAGGCTCGCGGCGGGTTTCGTTATTTTCTGACCTTCACAGATGATTTGAGCAGATATGGGTATATCTACTTAATGAAACACAAGTCCGAAACATTTGAAAAGTTCAAAGAATTTCAGAGTGAAGTGGAGAACCACCGTAACAAGAAAATAAAGTTTCTACGAACTGATCGCAGAGGCGAATATTTGAGTTACGAGTTTGGCCTTCATTTAAAACAATGTGGAATAGTTTCACAACTCACGCCACCTGGAACAACATAGCGTAATGGTGTGTCCGAACGTCGTAACCATACTTTATTAGATATGGTGTGATCTATGATGTCTCTTACCGATTTCCCACTATCGTTTTGGGGTTATGCATTAGAGACAGCTGCATTCACGTTAAATAGGGCACCATCTAAATCCGTTGAGACGACACTGTATGAACTATGGTTTGGCAAGAAACCTAAGTTGTCATTTCTTAAAGTTTGGGGTTGCGATGCTTATGTGAAAAAGCTTCGGCCTGATAAGCTCGAACCCAAATCGGAGAAGTGCGTCTTCATAGGATACCCAAAAGAAATTGTTGGGTACACCTTCTATCACAGATCTGAAGGCAAGATCTTTGTTGCTAAGAATGGATCCTTTCTAGAGAAGGTGTTTCTCTCGAAAGAAGTGAGTGGTAGGAAAGTAGAACTTGATGAGGTAATTGTACCTTCTCTCGAATTGGAAAGTAGCTCATCACAGAAAATCGTTCCCGTGATGCCTACACCAACTAGAGAGGAAGCTAATGATAATGATCATGAAACTTCTGATCAAGTTACTACCGAACCTCGTAGGTCAACCAGAGCACGTTCCACACCAGAGTGGTACGGTAATCCTGTCCTGGTAGTCATGTTACTAGACCATGACGAACCTACAAACTATCAGGAAGCGATGATGAGCCTAGATTCCGATAAATGGCTTGAGGTCATGAAATCTGAGATAGGATCCATATATAAGAACAAAGTGTGGACTTTGGTGGACTTGTCCGATGATCGTCAAGCCATTGAGAATAAATGGATCTTCAAGAGGAAGACGGACGTTGATGGTAGTGTTAGTATCTACAAAGCTTGAATTGTCGCAAAAAAAATCGACAAGTTCAAGGTGTTGACTACGATGGGTTTTTCTCACTCGTATCGATGCTTAAGTCTGTCTGAATCATGTTAGCAATTGCCGCATTTTATGAAATATGGAAAATGGATATCAAAACTACATTCCTTAATGGATTTATTAAAGAAGAGTTGTATATGATGGAACCAGAAGGTTTTGTCAATCCTAAAGGTGTTAACAAAATGTGCAAGCTCCAACGATCCATCTATGGACTGGTGCAAGCATCTTGGAGTTGGAATATATGCCTTGATGAGTTGATCAAAGCATATAACTTTATACAGACTTGTGGTGAAGCATGTATTTACAAGAAAGTGAGTGGGAGCACTACAACCTTTCTGGTAAGTATATGTGAATGACATATTGTTGATCGGAAATGATGTAGAATTTTCTAGACAGCATAAAGGAGTGTTTGAAAGGAGTTTTTTTCAAAGAAAGACATTGGTGAAGCTGCTTACATATTGGGCATCAAGATCTATAGAGATAGATCAAGACGCTTGATAAGATTTTTTAATGAGTACATACCTTGACAAGATTTTGAAGTAGTTCAAAATGGAATAGTCAAAGAAGGAGTTCTTGCCTGTATTGCAAGGTGTAAAGTTGAGTAAGACTCAAAACCCGACCACGGCAGAAAATAGAAAGAGAATGAAAGTCATTTCCTATGCCTCGGCCATAGGTTCTATAAAGTATGTTATGTTGTGTACCAGACCTATTGTGTACCTTGCCATGAGTTTGGCAAGGGGGTACGATAGTGATCCAAGAGTGGATCATTGGGCAGCGGTCAAAGTTATCCTTAGTTACCTAAGAGGACTAAGGAAATATTTCTCGGTTATGGAGGTGATAAAGAGTTCGTCGTAAAGAGTTATGTCGATGCAAGCTTTTACATCGATCCGAATGACTCTAAGTCTCAATCTGGATACATATTGAAAGTGGGAGCAATTAGCTAGAGTAGCTCCATGCAGAGCATTGTAGACATAGAAAATTTGCAAAATATATACGGCTCTGAATGTGGCAGACCCGTTGACTAAACTTCTCTCACAAGAAAAACATGATCACACCTTAGTACTCTTTGGGTGTTAATCACATAGCAATGTGAACTAGATTATTGACTCTAGTAAACCCTTTGGGTGTTAGCCACATGGCGATGTGAACTAATCACATAAAGATGTGAACTATTGGTGTTAAATCACATGACGATGTGAACTAGATTATTGACTCTAGTGCAAGTGGGAGACTGAAGGAAATATGCCCTCGAGGCAATAATAAAGTTGTTATTTATATTTCCGTATCATGATAATGTTTATTATTCATGCTAGAATCGTATTAACCGGAAACTTCATACATGTGTGGATACATAGACAAAACAGAGTGTCCCTAGTAAGCCTCTACTAGACTAGCTCATTAATCAAAGATGGTTAAGTTTCCTAACCATAGACATGTGTTGTTATTTGATGAATGGGAACACATCATTAGGAGAATGATGTGATGGACAAGACCCATCTCTTAGCTTAGCATATTGATCGTTAAGTATTATTGCTACTGTTTCTTCATGTCATATACATATTCCTTTGACTATGAGATTATGCAACTCTCGGATACCGAAGGAATACCTTGTGTGCTATCAAATGTCACAACGTAACTGGGTGATTATAAAGATGCTCTACAGGTATCTCCGAAGGTGTTTGTTGGGTTGGCATAGATCCAGATTAGGATTTGTCACTCCGAGTATCGGAGAGGTATCTCTGGGCCCTCTCGGTAATGCACATCATGATAAAACTAGCAAGCAATGTGACTAATGAGTTAGTTGCAGGATGATGCATTGCGGAACGAGTAAAGAGACTTGCTGGTAACGAGATTGAACTAGGTATGAAGATACCGAGGATCGAATCTTGGGCAAGTAACATACCGATGACAAAGGGGATGACATGTGTTGTCATTACGGTTTGACCGATAAAGATCTTCATAGAATATGTAGGAACCAATATGAGCATCCAGGTTCCGCTATTGGTTATAGACCGGGGACATGTCTCGGTCATGTCTACATAATTCTCGAACCCGTAGGGTCTGCATGCTTAACATTTGATGACAATTTGTATTATATGAGTTATGTGATTTGGTGACTGAATGTTGTTCGGAGTCCCGGATGAGATCACGGACATGATGAGGAGTCTCAAAATGGTTGAGAGGTAAATATTGATATATTGCATGATAGTATTCGGACACCGGAAGTGTTTCGGATTGTATCGGGTACATATCGGAGTACTAGGGGGGTTACCGGAACCGTGGACCATAGGAGGGAGGCACACCAGCCCACATAGGGGTGGCGCGCCCCCCACAAAGGAGGAGTCCGAATTGGACTAGGGGAGGGGGCGGCGCCCCCCTTTCCTTCTCCCTCTCTCTCTCCTTCCCCCTTTCCCCTCCGGTAAAAGGAAGGGGGGTGAATCCTACTTGGAGCCCAAGTAGGACTCCTCCTACTTGGGGCGCACCTAGGGCCGGCCTCCTCCCCTCTCCCTTTTTTATATACGGGGGTGGGGGCGCCTCTAACACACATCAATTGTTCCAAGCCGTGTGCGGCGGCCCCCTCCACAGTTTACGCCTCCGGTCATATTCACGTAGTGCTTAGGCGAAGCCCTGCGCGGATCACTTCACCATCACCGTCACCACGCCGTCATGCTGATGGAACTCTCCCTCCACACTTTGCTGGATCAAGAGTTCGAGGGACGTCATCGAGCTGAACGTGTGCATAACTCTGAGGTGCCGTACATTCGGTGCTTGATCGGTCAGAACGAGAAGAAGCTCGGCTACATCAACCGCATTGTCAAACACTTCCGCTTTCGGTCTACGAGGGTACGTGGACTCACTCTCCCCCACTCGTTGCTATGCATCTCCTAGATAGATCTTGCATGAGCGTAGGAAATTTTGAAATTCCATGCTAAGTTTCCCAACAATAAGTAGACGATGGGTTGCTAGAGTGATAGAAGCTTAAACCCTAGTTTATGCGTTGCTTAAAGGGGCTGATTTGGATCCATATGTTTCATGCTATGGTTAGATTTATCTTTATTCTTCTTTCGTAGTTGCGGATGCTTGCAAGAGTGGTTAATCATAAGTGGGAGGCTTGTCCAAGTAAGGACAGCACCCAAGCACCGGTCCACCCACACATCAAATTATCAAAGTAACGAACGCGAATCATATGAGCATGATGAAAACTAACATGACAGTAATTCCCATGTGTCCTCGGGAGCGCTTTGATTTATATAAGAGTTCGTCCAGGCTTGTCCTTTGCTACAAAAAGGAGTGGTCCACCTTGATGCACCTTTGTTACTCTTGTTTTTTTTGACAGAATCCTTTGTTACACTTGTTACTTGTTACCCGTTACGAATTATCTTATCACAAAACTATCTGTTACCGATAATTTCAGTGCTTGCAGAGAATACCTTGCTGAGAACTGCTTGTCATTTCCTTCTACTCCTCATTGGGTTTGACACTCTTACTTATCGAAAGGACTATGATAGATCCCCTATACTTGTCAGTCATCACCCCACCTGAGTATCTTTGAAATGGCTGCTCCACTCCAGGCAAGCAACAACTCTATCCAAGTGAGCTTTAACTTTCTTACGACCAAACTACTGGTTATTATGTGTCCAAACCAGACCCCTGAAGCCAAGGTCATGCAAATTGCAAAAGGATAAAACATTTCTAAAATTAGCCATTCTTCTCTACGATCTCTGGGTTGCCAATGCCACTTTGTCTTGTTAAAATAGCTGAGCATCAACCATGGGTCAATCATTCTCATTTTTATTCTCCTCATTGGTGCCCACATGAGATGTTGCCTATCTTGCCTTCTAGGCTCACCATATACAAATGTTCCCCACCAAACGAGGCCACTGGAGTTAACACGAATGCGCACATCGACGTTTCTCGATCCAACAGAAAGCTTTTTTATATTCACTAAATCATCCCAAAACAAAGCAACACCTCAACCTTTACCCTTACTGTCGTGGAATTGTCACGTCAGATGTCCTAGGGTGAGGACTTAGTGCCAGTATTTACATTCAAGTAAGTCCTAAATCATCATTTTGTTCTGCTCAAGACTTGGGGGCTACAGGTAATACGGATATAAGGAGAAATATTTTCAAAGTCTCAGTTTTGAGCAAACCAGATTAACCTGGCGTCACCAATCATCATGAACCGGCATTGGTAACAATCATGAACCGGCATTGGCAACAATCATGAACCGGCGTTGGCAGCAATCATGACCCGGAATTATCAGCTTTTATAACCCGACAATGGTGGTAATCATAAACCGGCAAGTTCTACATCTTCAAGCCGGCTGAATATCAGTTGAATATTTGAAGACCAATATTTTTGTCAAATCAGAGCTTTGAAGGCCGATTTAAATGGATTCTTTATTTACAATATTTATTCTACAAGTAAATTGATTATGAAGCTGGTTTATTGACCCGGATTTTCTATAAGGAGGAAATGACAAGGACTTAAGGATGATCAGATGCCGGTTTACAATAATTCTTAACCCGGAGCATAATCTGTCAAGTTTGTTCTTGTGTTTATTTTACAGGATCAGTTTAACATGGATAAATCCAAATTAAACTGGGGGCTAATGTCGAGGATATACCCCGCGGCGTAAACCGGCCGGAAGTATAACCCGGCCGGACTTGGCGGTTTACTTCAGACCCGGCTGAGACTTGACGATTCACTGGCGACCCGTTTGGACCTGGCGGTTTACGATTCATTGGTAATCCGGCAGGCGGGTCAGAGGAGCGACAAGACCCGGTGGCCCAACGGGCGGTTCATGAAGGCCGGTTCATACTATGGTGGGCCGGTTTAAGAGGAAAGGCGTGAGGAATATTTGTCTTACAAGGAGTTAAGACCTGGACTTGTATCTGGTTTGTATTAGAGATAGACTAGTCCTAATCCTAATAGGACTCCACATGTAACCCGCCCCTTCAACATATATAAGGAGGGGCAGGGCTCCCCAAAGAGGGACAGGCAACAATCAATAATCTCTAGGGCTAGACACAATTAGAGGAGAGCCGGTTTACGATGACTCCCTCATGAGCGTAATGAGATCTAGCCTCAAACAGCATGTAGGGTTATTACCGGATGATGTTTCCCGGGGCCCGAAGCTGTCTAAATCCTCGTCTTGTGTTGCGTCTTTCGATTCCGCTCAACCCCTCTCAAGCTACTACATAGATGCGTTGGCCTCACGACTAAGTCCTCACCCTAGGACATCTGACGTGACAATTCCACGACAGATACCATCATGGGTAATACAGTCCCTGAGGCCAAGCCTCCACCTTAGGTTTTTGACGTGCTCTTCGCTCTATCGTTTCTGTGAATGGTATTTACACACAAGGTACACAAGTTCTTGATAAGTTTGGGGCTGCCCAAATCCCCTACCATTCCAACCAAGTAGGTTTGTAGCTTGTCCAAATCCCCTAAAATTCCAACCAAGTAGGTTTGTACCTTCCCTGGTTGGTTGTTACTTGTTATTGCTCATCCTCCCAGCTTACTATTTCCTTGCTATGTGGATCTGCACTGGTTTTCTTTCCTCTATCAAGCGAATCACCCATTTTATTTTTGCGGATCCCAACCTTCTTCCTTCGGTGTCTGATCACCCACAAGTATAGGGGATCAATTGTAGCTCTTTTCGATAAGTAAGAGTGTCGAACCCAACGAGGAGCAGAAGGAAATGACAAGTGGTTTTCAGCAAGGTAATGTCTGCAAGTGCTGAAATTATAAGTAGCAGAGTAGTTTGATAGCAAGGTAATTTGTAACGAGCAAGTAACGATAGTAGTAACAAAAGTGCAGCAAGATAGCCCAATACTTTTGAGGCAAAGGACAGGCCAAAATGGTCTCTTATGATAAGCAAAGCGTTCTTGAGGGTACACGGGATTTTCATCTAGTCACTTTCACCATGTTGGTTTAATTCGTGTTCGGTACTTTGATAATTTGATATGTGGGTGGACCGGTGCTTAGGTGTTGTTCTTACTTGAACAAACCTCCTACTTATGATTAACCCTCCCGCAAGCATCCGCAACTACGAGAAAAGTATTAAGAATAAATTCTAACCATAGCATTAAACTTTTGGATCCAATCGGTCCCTTACGGAATAGCGCATAAACTGGGGTTTAAGCTTCTGTCACTCTCGCAACCCATCATCTAATTGCTACTCTACAATGCATTCCCTTATGCCCAAATATGGTGAAGTGTCATGTAGTCGACATTCACATGACACCACTAAGGGAATCACAACATACATACTATCAAAATATCGAACACATATCAAGTTCACATGATTTCTCCCGTGACCTCAAGAACAAAAGTAACTACTCACAAATGATAATCATGCTCAAGATTAGAGGGGTATTAAATAGCATGTTGGATTTGAACATATAATCTTCCACCAAATAAACCATATAGTAATCAACTACAAGATGTAATCAACACTACTAGTCACCCACAAGCACCAATCTATAGTTCCGGTATCAAGAATGAATACAAGAGATGAACTAGGGTTTGAGATGAGATGGTGTTGTTGAAGATGTTGATGAAGATTGCCCTCCCCAATATGGGAGAGTTGTTGGTGATGATGATGACGATGATTTCCCCCTCCGGGAGGGAAGTTCCCCCGGTGGAATCGCTCCACCGGAGGGCAAAAGTGCTCCTGCCCAAGTTCCGCCTCGAGACGGCGGCGCTCCATCCCGAAAGTCCTCTTATTTTTTTCTAGGTCAAAACGACCTGTATACCAGAAGATGGGCACCGGAGGTGGGCCTGGGTGAGCACAACCCACCAGGGCGCGCCTGGGCTCCCTGGCGCGGCTAGGTGGGTTGTGCCCACCTGGTGGGCCCCCTCTGGTAGTTATTTGCTCCAATATTCCTCAAATATTCCATAAAAATGCTCGTGAAGTTTCAGCTTGTTTGGAGTTGTGCAGAATAGGTGGCCTGATGTAGCCTATCCAGGTCCATATTTCTAGCTGCCGGAATTCTCCCTCTTTGTGTATACCTTGCATATTATGAGAGAAAAGACATTAGAATTACTCCAAAAAGCATTATTATGGATAAAAACATCATAAATAACAGTGAGGAAATATGATGCAAAATGGAAGTATCAACTCCCCCAAGCTTAGACCTCGCTTGTCCTCAAGCGAAAAACCGAAATCGAGAAACATGTCCACATGCTTAGAGAGAGAGGTGTCGATAAAACAAAATACGGACATAGAAGCATCATGTTCATTATTATAACAACAAACTTAAACATAGGACTCTTATCATAAAATTCTCATTAATAAGTGACAATTCATCACACTATTGAAGTATAAAGCAAAAACTCTATTAAAAACCAACAAACTATGTTCTCAGTCAACTTTGCAACTACAATTCATCATCTTTTCAGGAAGGGTCACGTATCGGAGCCTTTGGGCAAGTCAACATACTCAACCATCATATAGTCTTCTATGATTGCTAACACTCACCACGTACACATGAGCAAAACGTTTCAACCGGATACGTAGAAAGATAGGGGCTTATAGTTTCGCCTCCCAACGTATTCACCTCAAGGGTGATGTCAACAATAATAACTCATGCTATCTATATTCAACTGGACATATGTGCGTAGTTCTTTCCTCACCACATGATGCTTGTCAAAGGAGAAAATTAAAAGGAATAGAAGGAAAACTTTGACTCTTTGCATAAAAGTAAATACATAAAAGTAAAAGATAGGCCCTTCGCAGAGGGAAGCAGAGGTTGCCATGCGCTTATTTGTTTGTATGCTCAACCCCTTAGTGCAAAAGAACGTCTTGTTGCATTGCCCCTTGTGATAGCGACCTTTATTATGCAGTCTGTCGCTTTTATTCTTCACCATCACAAGTTCGTGCAATGCTCAATTTTCTCTTACACTAAATGATCTCACACATTTAGAAGCAATTTTTATTGCCTTTTTGCACCGATGACAACTTACTTGAGGGATTTTTCTCAATCCCTAGGTAGGTATGGTGGACTCTTGAAAATAAGATTTGGGTTTAAGGGTTTTTGGATGCACAAGTAGTAGCTCTACTTAGTGCGGAATTTTTGGCTAGCACAGATAGGGGGCAAGCACCACATGTTAAAGGATCTATGACAATATGACTTCTATGTGAATATAAACAAACATAAACCATTAAGTTGTCTTCCTTATCCAACGTCAACAGTTTTGGCATATAATATTGTGATGAGGGCTCACAGTCACAAAAGATTTCTAGGATAGTATATTTATATGTGAATCTTCTCTTCCCTTATTAATTCTTTCATGAGTTGCATCATTGACTAATGCTATGTTTGTCAATCTCTAATAAAATTTTCTACTTATACTTTTCCTTATGTGGTGTCATCACCTACCATAAGATTAGTATATGATCTTTTTCATTATTTCTTTCCTTTTATTTATTTCCTTTCTCTTTTTCTTCCTTATTTCTTTTCTTTTATTTGCAACATGAAAGTAAAGAAAGCAAAAACTCAAACTAAACTTTATTATGTATCTTGCACATGATTACAAGGATAGATCACTAAGCAAACTCTCAAAGAAGAAAGGATCAAACTAAACTTTTATTCATCTAAAGCAAAAGATCGAACTAAAATAAGTAAAGGCAAAAGATAGTGGGATGATACGATACCGGGGCACCTCCCCTAAGCTTGGCGGAAGCCAAGGGGAGTGCCCATACCCGATACTCAATTCTCTTTTGGTGATGAAGAAGAAGGTGGTGGTGATGGCAATTGTGCCTTCAACTTTTTCATATTGTAGTTGAGGAGAGAAATTTCCTCCTTTAAATCATCGACTTCCAGCTCCAGCTTCAAGATCTTGTCACATAAATCCCGTTTGCCTTTCTGCCGAAAACGAAAAGGAATAGATTGGTTTTTAGACTGGTTAGCTCTCTTAGGGAGACTTGACTTCTTGAACTCCACGTGCATATGCCCAGGTTGAGGTAGAGGAACATCCTCCTCCTCCGAACTTGAATCATCGATCTGTTGGAAATATGCCCTAGAGGCAATATAAATTGGTTATTATTATATTTCCTTGATCATGATAATCGTTTATTATCCATGCTAAAATTGTATTGATAGGAAACTCAGATACATGTGTGGGTACATAGACAACACCATGTCCCTAGTAAGCCTCTAGTTGACTAGCTCGTTGATCAATAGATGGTTACGGTTTCCTGACCATGGACATTGGATGTCGTTGATAACGGGATCACATAATTAGGAGAATGATGTGATGGACAAGACCTAATCCTAAGCCTAGCACAAGATCGTGTAGTTCGTTTGCTCAGAGCTTTTCTAATGTCAAGTATCATTTCCTTAGACCATGAGATTGTGCAACTCCCGGATACCGTAGGAATGCTTTGGGGGTAACAAACGTCACAACGTAACTGGGTGGCTATAAAGGTGCACTACAGGTATCTCCGAAAGTGTCTGTTGGGTTGGCATGAATCGAGACTGGGATTTGTCACTCCGTGTAAACGGAGAGGTATCTCTGGGCCCACTCGGTAGGACATCATCATAATGTGCTCAATGTGACCAAGGAGTTTATCACGGGATGATGTGTTACGGAACGAGTAAAGAGACTTGCCGCTAACGAGATTGAACAAGGTATCGGGATACCGACGATCGAATCTTGGGCAAGTAACATACCGATAGACAAAGGGAATTGTATACGGGATTGATTGAATCCCCGACATCGTGGTTCATCCGATGAGATCATCATGGAACATGTGGGAGCCAACATGGGTATCCAGATCCCGCTGTTGGTTATTGACCGGAGAACGTCTCGGTCATGTCTGCATGGTTCCCGAACCCGTAGGGTCTACACACTTAAGGTTCGATGACGCTAGGGTTATAGGGAATAGATATACGTGGTTACCGAATGTTGTTCGGAGTCCCGGATAAGATCCCGGACATCACGAGGAGTTCCGGAATGGTCCAGAGGTAAAGATTTATATATGGGAAGTCCCGTTTTGGCCACCGGAAGAGTTTCGGGCTTCACCGGTAATGTACCGGGACCACCGGAGGGTTCCGGGGGTCCACCGGGAGGGGCCACCAGCCCCGGAGGGCCCTATGGGCTGTATGTGGAGAGGGACCAGCCCCTTAGTGGGCTGGGCGCCTTGCCCCCCAAGGCCCATGTGCCTAAGGGTTTGGGGGAACCCTAAGGGGAGGCGCCCCCTTGCCTTGGGCGGCAAGGCTACCCCCCTGGCCGCCGCCCCCTCCTCAGATTGGATCTGAGGGGGCCGGCCCCCCTCTCCCTTGCCCCTATATATATGTGGGGGGTGGGAGGGCAGCAGCAACCCAAGTTCTGGCGCAGCCCTCCCCCTCTTCCATGTCCTCCTCCTCTCCCGCGGTGCTTGGCGAAGCCCTGCAGGATTGCCACGCTCCTCCACCACCACCACGCCGCCGTGCTGCTGCTGGACGGAGTCTTCCCCAACCTCTCCCTCTCTCCTTGCTGGATCAAGGCGTGGGAGACGTCACCGGGCTGCACGTGTGTTGAACGCGGCGGCGCCGTGGTTCGGCGCTTAGATCGGAATCAACCGCGATCTGAATCGCTATCACTACGACTCCTTCATCCGCGTTCTTGCAACGCTTCCGCATCGCGATCTACAATGGTATGTAGATGCACTCCCCTTCCCCTCGTTGCTAGATTACTCCATACATTGATCTTGGTGATGTGTAGAAAATTTTGAATTTCTGCTACGTTCCCCTACAGTGGCATCATGAGCTAGGTCTATGCGTAGTTTCTATGCACGAGTAGAACACAAAGTAGTTGTGGGCGTCGATTTTGTGAATTTACTTGCCGTTACTAGTCTTATCTTGATTCGGCGGCATCGTGGGATGAAGCGGCCCGGACCGACCTTACACGTACTCTTACGTGAGACAGGTTCCACCGACTGACATGCACTAGTTGCATAAGGTGGCTAGCGGGTGTCTGTCTCTCCCACTTTAGTCGGATCGGATTCGATGAAAAGGGTCCTTATGAAGGGTAAATAGAAATTGGCATATCATGTTGTGGCTTTTGCGTAGGTAAGAAACGTTCTTGCTAGAATCCCATAGCAGCCACGTAAAACATGCAACAACAATTAGAGGACGTCTAACTTGTTTTTGCAGGGTATGCTATGTGATGTGATATGGCCAAAAGGATGTGATGAATGATATATGTGATGTATGAGATTGATCATGTTCTTGTAATAGGAATCACGACTTGCATGTCGATGAGTATGACAACCGGCAAGAGCCATAGGAGTTGTCTTAATTTATTGTATGACCTGCGTGTCAATGAAAACGCCATGTAATTAATTTACTTTATTGCTAACTGTCAGCCATAGTAGTAGAA
This sequence comes from Triticum aestivum, assembly GCF_018294505.1. NCBI lineage: Eukaryota > Viridiplantae > Streptophyta > Magnoliopsida > Poales > Poaceae > Triticum > Triticum aestivum. The sequence goes on from NC_057796.1 coordinate 448,736,523, forward strand.
GTAATAGTTGGCGAGACAACTTCATGAAGACACGATGATGGAGATCATGATGATGGAGATCATGGTGTCATGCCGGTGACGAAGGTGATCATGGCGCGCCTCGAAGATGGAGATCAAAGGCGCAAGATGATATTGGCCATATCACGTCACTTTATGATTTGCATGTGATGTTTATCATGTTTACATCTTATTTACTTAGAACGACGGTAGCATAAATAAGATGATCCCTCACTAAAATTTCAAGAGACGTGTTCCCCTTAACTGTGCACCGTTGCGAAGGTTCGTTGTTTCGAAGCACCACGTGATGATCGGGTGTGATAGATTCTAACGTTCGAATACAACGGGTGTTGACGAGCCTAGCATGTACAGACATGGCCTCGAAACACATGCGAAACACTTAGGTTGACTTGACGAGCCTAGCATGTACAGACATGGCCTCGGAACACAAGAGACCAAAAGGTCGAACATGAGTCGTATAGTAGATGCGATCAACATGGAGATGTTCACCGATGATGACTAGTCCGTCTCACGTGATGATCGGACACGGCCTAGTTTGACTCGGATCATGTATCACTTAGATGACTAGAGGGATGTCTATCTAAGTGGGAGTTCATTAAATAATCAGATGAACTTAATTATCATGAACATAGTCAAAAGGTCTTTGAAAATTATGTCATAGCTTACGCTTTAGTTCTACTGTTTAAGATATGTTCCTAGAGAAAATTTAGTTGAAAGTTGGTAGTAGCAATTATGCGGACTGGGTCCGTAAACTGAGGATTGTCCTCATTGCTGCACAGAAGGCTTATGTCCTTAATGCACCGCTCGGTGTGCTGAACCTCAGCGTCGTCTGTAGATGTTGCGGAACATCTGACATACACGTTTTGATGACTACGTGATAGTTCAGTGCGTAATGCTAACGGTTTAGAATTGAGGCACCAAAGACGATTTTGAAACGTCACAGAACATATGAGATGTTCCGAAGACTGAAATTGGGATTTCAGACTAGTGCCCACGTCAAGAGGTATGAGACCTCTGACAAGTTTCTTAAGCCTGCAAACTAAGGGAGAAAAGCTCAATCGTTGAGCATGTGCTCAGATTGTCTGAGTACTACAATCACTTGAATCGAGTGGGAGTTAATCTTCCAGATGAGATAGTGATGGTTCTCCATAGTCACTGCCACCAAGCTATTAGAGCTTCGTGATGAACTATAACATATCAGGGATAGACATGATGATCCTTGAGCAACTCGCGATGTTTGACACCGCGAAAGTAGAAACCAAGTAGGAGCATCAATTGTTGATGGTGAGTAAAACCACTAGTTTCTAGAAGGGAAAGGGCAAAAGGGATACTACATGAAACAGCAAATCATTTGCTGCTCTAGTGGAGAATCCCAAGATGAACCCAAACCCGAGACTAAGAGCTTCTGTAATGAGGGGAACGGTCACTGAAGCAAAACTACCCTAGATACTTGGTAGATGAGAAGGCAGGCAAGGTCGACAGAATTATATTGGATATACATTATATGAATGTGTACTTTACTAGTACTCTTAGCAGCACCAGGGTATTAGATACCGGTTCGGTTGCTAAGTGTTAGTAACTCGAAATAAAAGCTGCGGAATAAACGGAGACTAGTGTCGGGTGGTTGGTGCGACATATGCCAACGGGTGGCTTATCATTGTGGGTGCCAATAAGACGTCGCTGGTGCCTGGAAACGGGATGAGGCGCAGACATGCACGCCGGCGGATCTTACCCAGGTTCGGGGCTCTCCGAGGAGATAACACCCCTAGTCCTGCTCTGCGGGGTCTCTGCATGATCACTAGATCAGGTAAAGTAGCTACAATCGCTCCTAGAGCTGTTGGGTTCGAAGGAGAAGAAGAACAAGTCTAGCTCTTGCCTCTCTCTCTCTATGGTGTGTGTGTGTGTGTGCTGTGTTCAGAAGCCAACCCTTTGCATGGGTGCCCCGGGGGGTTTATATAGGCCTACCCCCCGGGGGTACAATCGTAATCCGGCTGGGCACTGGTCCCAGCCGTCAGTGTCTACGCTCGCCGGCTTCTCCGCCGGCCGCTGGGGCCCGCCGACTGGTGGGTCCCGCCGGCTGCCGGCTTCTTGGTCGACAGGCCGGCCGCACCGCCTAGGGTCTTGTCGGCGGCTGCTTATTGTAGCCTCGCCCCTGGTGACGAGGGCTTCGTCGAGGTAAGCGTGGCTACAGTGTGCCGCCTCGAGGGCTCTCACTGTAGCCTTACCTCGTCTTGTCTCCTTAATGTGGCGCATGCTTCGAGGAAGGGGGTAGCCGGCTTCTGGGGGCCGGCTACGCCCTTGGCCGACTGGGGGAGGGCCGGGCCGCCCTCGCACCTCTCTCTGGCTAATGGGACCCACCGCCCATGGGCCGTACTGGCGTCCGCCGTGGGTGACGTCGAGGCTAGCATGGCTACAGTGCCGAGCCGGACAGGAGATGGCCATCCCGTACGGCGTCCTGTGGCCATGCCTGCCTTGGGTTTCGGGGGTAGTGGGCCGCACTGTGGCCACACCCCGTCTTGTCTCCGTTATGTGGGAGCAGTCTTGGTGGTTGCGGTCTTGGCCGGCTTCTTGGAGTCGGCGTTCTGCGTGGCCGGCTCTGGGGAGTCGGCATCCTCTATGGCCGGCTCCCTGGAGTCGGCCACCCCGTGGTTATCTCGGACGGGAGGTTGCTGAGGCCGGGCCGTCTTCCGAGAGTCGGCTTCATGGGTTGCCGGCCAGGGAAGGCGGCCCAATGCTTGAAATGCTTGAAGGCCCAAAGGCCTGATAATTTTTTGAAGGAGCCAGGGGCAGTCAGTTAGGCTACCCGTGGCCATTTACTCCGACAGTAGTCCCCGAAGCTGAATGGGCTTCGAGGTTGGGTAGGAGTCGAGAAGCTCGGTCAGCTTCCTATCTCGACAAGCCGGCAGCTGGGAGCCGGCCTTGGTTGGGCGCGCTGTCTTGGCCAAGAAGTCTGGAATCAGAGGGCGGGAATGCGCCAGCGCGTACTCCGGGCCGCGGGCCGGCCACTTGCCGTCCGTGGACCACGTGGCCAAAAAGCCTGCCAGCCCACGCGCGCGACGGGACGTCGCCGCAGGGTGGGGGGGCCGCCACGTCCACGCCCGGGCCCAGGCGTGGATCCTTTGCAGCCCGAAACCGCCCGCACGCCTCCCCGCGGCAGTTTCGGCACGCCTTTAGGGCGCAATAATCGTGGGGCGTGGGGGGAGTGGGCGCAGTTAATCCCACGTCTTACCCCACATCCGGCCTCTCCGGCTTCGCCTCGCGAAGCTATAAGTAGGGGGAGGGGGAGAGCGACAGGCTTTCGCACACTCCTCCTTTCTCCACCATCTTCTTCCTCGCGCCGTTTCTTGCAACAGCGCCTCGCCGCCGCGCTCTTCTACTTATTCGTTCCTACGCCGCCGCGCTCGTTTTCGCCATGCCTCCTGCCAAGGAACAGTTTGGCGGGGACTGGGACGGCTCCAACGTCCACGAGGATCACATCGACTTCCTCCACAGGACGCGGCGGCTGCCCGGCGCGGACAAGGTGGAGGTCCGTCTCGCGCCGACGAAGGAGATTACGCCGGAGCCGCGGGAGGGCGAGCGGGTGGTCTTCCGCTCGCATTTCTTGCGCGGCCTCGGCCTGCCAGTGAGCGCCTTCTTCCGCACCTGGCTCGAGTTCTACCAGCTCCAGCCGCACCACCTCACCCCGGACGCGGTGGTGCTGCTGGCTGCCTTCGTCACCCTATGCGAAGGCTACCTCGGCGTCCTCCCCACCCTCGAGCTCTGGGGGGAGTTTTTCCAGTCCAAGCTGGGCACGCGCATGCAGGGCGTGCCGGCTCAGACCGGCGCCTTCATCGCGGGGCGGAGGGTGGCCGCCGACACCCCCTTCCCCGTTATCCCGCTGATCCAGTCGGTGAAGTTGTGGCAAAAGTCATACTTCTATGTCAGGAACATCGCCCCGCGGGGCGACTACGTCAACCTGCCGGCTTACGTAGCCGGCCCACCGGCGGGCAGGCGGCCCCAGTGGTCGTACCGGGCCGTGACACTGACGCCGGCTGGAAACGCAGCCATCGCCCGACTGCGGGTGATGATCCAGTCGGAGGGCCTGTCGGGGCCCGACCTGCTGGCCGCCTTCGTCACGCGCCGGGTACTCCCGCTCCAGAGCCGCCCTCATCTGATCTGTCAGATGAGCGGACAGCTCGATCTGAGCCGGATGTGTACCAAGGATATGCCGCACGAGGAGGTGGCCTATATGGTGAACTACCTCGCGAACTGCAAACTCTCCGAAGAGTGGCAGTTCGGCAAGGAGCCATATAGCCGAGCCAATCCGCCACCCACGGTATGTTCTCCTTGTCTCTTCTTTTTCTCTCAGCTTTGTCGCCGAGTGCCTTTGGCCGACTCTGACTAGTCGGCTTGTCTTCGACAGAGCCCTCTTCTTCGGCCTGCCAGTGGGTCGGACGTGGAGCGCCGATTCATCCCCGACTGGACGCAGCACGACCTGGAGGACCCCGACTTGGGGGCGGCCGCTATGGACGACAACACCGAGCCGGGTGGCGGCCAAGTCGGTGGCGAAGCAGGCGGCTCCGGGCATGGAGTCACCTTCGACGACTGGCCGGACGACGACGAGGCCGAAGTCGTCCCGCGCCGTCAGCCGGCATCTGGCCGCGGCGCGGGTTCCTCCGCTGCACCGCCTGCTCGGGGCGGCGGGTAGAAGCGTCGCGCCGCACAGGGCTTGTTCGGCAGTCGGACGAAGAAGCCCAGGGGCGGGGCAGCGGCGATCAGGCGGGAAGAGGCGGCCGCGAAGGCGGCTCGCTTCCGCAAGGCGGTGAAGCAACCACAGACGGTGTCGGCGTAAGTTCGAACTCTTTTGTATACTCTTTTTTCTTTCTTTTCTTTGGTGGTTCTTGACTCCTTGTCTTTTTCTCCAAACAACCAGAGCTCCTTTGTCGCTCGAGCAGGCGGATGCCGCCTCCGTCGTCGAGTCGCTGAGGGGATCTGGGAGCACCACTCGCCGCGTGGACCCCCGCGCCGACCTTCAGGCGGCGACGAAACGGAACGTGCGGGAGGCATGGGAGGAGCGGGAGGCGTGGGAGGCACAGGAGGCGCAGGAGGCGGAGGCACGGAAGGCGGCCGCCGCCCGGGCGACGCAGGAGGAGGAGGCGGCGAAAGCGCGTGCTGACGCCGCAGCCAAGGCCCAAGCGGAGGCTGCAGCTGCAGCGACGGTGGAGGGGGCCTTGTTGGTCACCCCACTGCGCGTCGCAGCGCCTGGGGCCCCGGTGCCCTCGCCAGAAGGAGCCAGTGGCGATCAGCCAGGGCTGGAGAGGGACGACGACATCGTCGTCCTGGAGAGGGCGCCGGTGCCGACCCCGCCGACTGGGGCGGCTCAAGGCGGCCGGCCTGATCCGCCGCCTGCGCAGTCGGCGGGGGGCGAGCCGGTCGTGAGGACTGAGCTGGCGGTCCGGATGCCGCCGAGCGGGCGCGCGGGGAAGGCTGCGTCGGAGCCGCAGAACGCCGCATCGGAGCCGCAGCCGGCCACGGGCTCCAGCTCGTCGGCCCAGGACGTGGAGGCGGCCAGCGCCACCTCAGGGTGGACGCCGGGTAGAGGGACGGCCGTGATGAACGTGGCGGCGCAGGACGTCCAGACCCGGCTCCAAGCCCAGGCTACGGCGCTGAGGCAGTACACCGACGAGTTCCTCGCAACGCGGGCGGCCATCCGGGTTAGGCTTCTTATCTTGCTTCTTCTTGATCTTGGTTTCTTCCGTGGGGGCGCGTCAGCGCACCCACTGGGTGTAGTCCCCGAGTTCCGAGTCGGCTGCTGAGCAGGCGGCTTGGAACTTCTTAGTGGATTTGGCTTTGCTGTTCTTGTTCTTACTTCGATCTTCCGCCTATCTTGCAGGACTACCACAATCTTCGTGCGGCCGCCTTCAACTCCCAGGCTCGGGAGCTGACCCAGAAGACTGCCGACCTAACTGAGAGCCAGGGTAAGTACTTCTGTTCTTTATCTCACGTGGGGGCGCGTCAGCGCACCCACTGGGTGTAGTCCCCGAGATTCGGGCCGACTGCTGAGCAGTCGGGTCGGATCTTCCTTGACGACTTCCTCTAATCGTTTCTTCTTTTTCTGCCGTCTCTGCAGCGGCCAACACCAGTTTGAGGGCACAGCTGGGAGAGTCTCAGACTGCCCTCCGTGCCAAGGATGCCGAGCTCGCCGCCTTGGTGCAGGAACGCGACCGCCTGGCCAAGAAGTTGGCCGACCAGGAGGAAGGCCACAAGGCGGCTCTGAAGGCGGTGCAGGACCGTGAAGCCGCTCTCCAGGCCGAGTACGAGACGGAGGCGGCTGGCTGGGCTGAAGCAAGGCAAACTCTGATCTCTGGCTATGGTCAGATCAAAGATCTGGTGGTAAGCCGCCTACTTCTTCATCCTTTCTTGCCGGCTGCCGCTTTTGGCTCGTTTTCTGACTTAGTGTTCTTTTCTTCTTTTCTTCTTCTTTCTTGTACAGAGTATTTCCCTGGCTATTCTACCGCCGCCAACCAGATCATCGAGGCCCGCCGCCAAGCTCGAAGGCAGGCTGGCTTCGAGATTTCGCCAACTGCCGGCCGTTCGCTGGAGGAGCAACTCTTGGCGATCCAGGCCCGCATCCAGCCGGCTCACCGACTGCTCCGCCGTCTTCAGCGCGTCGGGGCGCAAGTACTGGCCGCCCTCTAGCCCGGCCAAGTGGTTCCTCGCACCCCCAGTCGGACTACCGACTGGCTGGAGGTGGCAGTCGGCCGCTTCGAAGCCTGGAAGGCCTCGGCGGCTCGGTCCGGCGCCCGGCGGGCGCTGGAGTTCGTCAAGGCCTGGTATCCCGGCCTGAGCCTGGACCAGCTGGCTACCTGGCGGCAACAAGCCGACACGGAGCTGGAGCCAGCGTGGCCGGCTATCATCCGGCGGGCTTCGGCGATCGCCGACTACACCGACACCAGCGTCTTCGTCCCTGAGGTAGATGACAACGGTGTCGCCTAACCGGAGGAGTGGTTCGGGCTGAACCCGGCAGACGGTGAAGACTCGGCGGAGGAGATCGACTCCAGCGACGAGGGCGAAGAGGAGGAGGAGGAAGGTGAAGACGCTGAGCCGGCTGGTGGAGCAGCCGACCAGCCTCAGCTTGACCGCGCTTCCAGCACCACATCACACGCGAGTGCATCGTCTGCCCCTGGTGGCGGCCAAGCCGAGACCCGCTAGGCGGTCACTCCTTCAGCCGGCGAGGCCATCTCCACCGACCAGCTTAGCTCCCGCGTCGTGCCCTAGTCTAGTCTGCCGTCTTTTGTTTTCCTGTCTTGTCACTTTTGGAACAATACCTTGTTAAGTCTGCACAATTCCACCCACTGGGGGTGTATTTGAACCATGTCGATTGCCGGCCTGTTGGGGGCTTTTATATGTATATATAACTTATGCATGCATTTGGCTTTTCCTCGTACTTTGCTTTTTATCCTCCTGCTGTTTCCTTTGCCGCCCTCCCTTGGTTGCCGCCTCCCCAGACAGACAGTTGCTCTGCAATCTGTTGCTGGAGAATTGCTTGGCCGATTGGGAGGGCAAGTACTCTAGCTTTGTTGGATTGGAGCTAAGTGTTGAGGAAGCCGGCTAGCCAGCTATTCTGACAGCCGGCAAGCGTGGTTGGAGGCCGTCTTTTTGCTATATAAGTTCGTTGGTCCTTAGCCGTTTTTCGTGTGGGCATCCTTTCTGCCTTGCCTCTTGCTAGTCGGACAGTCGGTTCTTCGAGCTGCGACTTTCAGCAAGAGAGGACTCGGGAGCCGGCACACTACTTGTCTGACTTCAGGTAGAACTTTTTAATACAGCTCAAGGCGGCCAGTCCCCGGGCCGACTAGTCGAACCCGGTGCCCAACAAGAAATCAAATGTAATGATACATTCATGGATATGACACTCGTCATTCATAGATAAATAAAGGCAGTCCACGATTATTGTTCGGGGAGCCTGTTGGTTCGTACTTAATACAAAAGGGGAGCATGATACATACTGCTTTTAACTGTAAAATCTTCTCAGGAGGTTTGCGTTCCATGGTCGCTCCGACTCCTTGCCGGAGTCATCTCTCTTGCGTGCTCTTGGTTTTTGCGTGTCGATCAAGTAGTAGGAGTCGTTGTCGAGTGCCTTGCTAACGACGAAGGGGCCTTCCCAAGGGGCTGAGAGCTTGTGCTGGCCGGCTGTTCGCTGGATCAGCCGGAGCACAAGGTCGCCCTCTTGGAAGGATCTTGGCTTGACCTTGCGGTTGTGGTAGCGGCGCAGCCCTTGCTGGTAGATGGCGGACCGGCTGAGTGCTAACAGCCGGCCTTCTTCTAGTAGATCGACGCCGTCTTCTCTTGCTTCTTTGGCCTCCGCCTCCATGTACATGGTGATCCGAGGCGAGTCGAACTCGATGTCTGTTGGGATGACAGCCTCGGCACCATATACAAGGAAGAATGGAGTGAAGCCGGTCGACTTGTTGGGTGTAGTGCGCAGACTCCAGAGGACAGCCGGCAGCTCATCAAGCCAGCAGCCGGCCGATCGCTCCAGTGGTACAACCAATCGGGGCTTGATGCCGGAGAGGATGAGCCCATTTGCTCGCTCGACCTGGCCGTTAGACTGCGGGTGGGCAACGGACGCTAAGTCCAGTCGGATGCCCTGTGTCGCGCAGAAACGTGCCAGTGCTCCCTTGGCAAAGTTCGTGCCGTTGTTGGTGATGATGCTGTGCGGCACGCCGTACCGAGTGGTGATGTCGGTAATGAATGTCACGGCAGTCGGCCCGTTCAGCTTCTTGATCGGCTTCGCTTCGATCCACTTTGTGAACTTGTCCACAGCGACAAGTAGATGCGTCAAGCCGCCGCGGGCTGTCTTGAAAGGGCCCACCATGTCTAGTCCCCAGACGGCGAAAGGCCAGGTGAGGGGAATGGTCTTGAGTGCGGAAGCCGGCAGGTGTTGCTTGGAACTGAAAAGTTGGCATCCTCTGCAGCTCTTGACTATCTCTTTGGCGTCTTCCAAGGCAGTCGGCCAGAAGAAACCATGGCGGAAAGCCTTGGCCACAAGTGATCTTGAGGCTGCGTGGTGGCCGCATTCGCCTTGGTGGATATCTTTGAGGATTGCCACTCCTTTTTCTGGCTCGACACAACGCTGGAAGACTCCAGTGACGCTGCGCTTCACAAGCTCTCTGTTGATTATTGCATATGTTGCAGCTCGTCATTGCACTAGTCTCGCTGAGATCTCATCAGCCGGCAGCTCTCTGTTGACTAGGAACTTGAGGATGGGTTGGGCCCATGGTGAAGCTGTGACTTCTTCTTCTGTTAATGTAGCCACCATGACTCGGGTGGGTGGGTTGGGTGGCGTGGAATTGGAGTCGGCCACCGCTTCTTGTGACGTTGCAGTCCCCGGGCCGACTGCTGCAGTCCCCGGGCCGGGTTCTGAAGTCCCCGGGCCGGGTGCGACTACGGCAGTCCCCGGTCCAGTTGTCGAAGTCCCCGTGCCGCCTGCGGGGTTCCTCCAATCGGATCCGGCTGTATCTGGCGCAGGCGGTACGAAGATGGAGTCCGACTCTGGAGACGGCTTGATGGACGGCTTGAGGAGGCGTTGGAGGGAGACGCCAGTCGGTATGGCTTGTCGGGTGGAGCCGATCTGTGCTAGGGCATCTGCTTGGTCGTTGTCGGCCCTTGGCACGTGAAGGAACTCGCACCCTTCAAAGTACCCGCTGATCTGCTGGACGAGGAATCGATAGCTCGCCATGTTCGCGTCCTTGGCGTCCCAGTCGCCAGACGACTGCTGGACCACCAAGTCTGAATCGCCGTAACATAGGATCCGGCGTATGCCGAGCTCTTTGGCTAGCCGGAGCCCATGTACGAGCGCCTCGTACTCGGCCACGTTGTTGGAGGCGGCGAAGTGGATCTGCAGCGTGTACTTGAGCTTGTCGCCTTTGGGAGAGGTGAGGACGATGCCGGCTCCCAAGCCAGTGCGCATCTTGGACCCGTCAAAGTGCATCCGCCAATGGGTAGAGTCGGGAGCCGGCGGTAGGTACTGGGTCTCGGCCCAGTCGACGAGGAAGTCGGCCAAGGCTTGGGACTTGATGGCGGTGCGGGGTTGGTAGAAGATCGTGTAGGGTGCCAGCGCAATGGCCCATTTAGCCACCCGGCCGGATGCATCCCGGCTGCCTATGATCTCGGCGAGCGGGGCGGTGCACACGACCGTGATGGGATGCTCTTGGAAGTAGGGCTTCAGTTTCTTGGCAGTGAAGTACACCCCGTAGCACATCTTCTGGTAGTGCGGGTAGTTTTGCTTTGAACTGGATAGCACTTCGCTGAGATAGTACACCGGCCTCTGGACTAGCTGGGCTCGGCCTTCTTCTGGGCGCTGGACCACGACAACAGTACTGACTACTCGGCTAGTCGCAGCAATGTAGAGGAGCATGGGCTCCTTTTCAGTCGGCGCTGCCAGGACAGGCGGAGTGGTCAGCATTTTCTTCAACTCATGGAAGGGTTGGTCGGCTTGGTCGTTCCACTCGAAGTGAGTAGACTTCTTCATGAGTCGGTACAGGGGGAGAGCCTTCTCTCCTAGTCGGCTGATAAAACGATTCAGGGAGGCCAAGCAGCCGGTGAACTTCTGCACATCTCGCAGTTTGGTGGGAATCTCCATCCTCTCGATGGCCTTGATCTTGACGGGGTTGCACTCGATGCCGCGTTCGGAGACCAGGAAGCCTAGCAGCTGGCCGGCTGGTACTCCGAACACGCACTTCTCGGGGTTGAGCTTGATTTGGAATCGGCGCAAGTTGGCGAATGTTTCTTTGAGATCTTCCAGCAGGGTGCCACGCTTCTCTGTCTTCACCACAATGTCGTCTACATAGACGTGGGCATTTCTGCCGAGTTGTTTCAAGAGGCATTTCTGCATGCAACGCTGAAAAGTGGCACCGGCATTCCTTAAGCCGAATGTCATAGTCAGGTAGCAGAAAGCTCCAAAGGGTGTGATGAAGGCAGTCTTCAGGCGGTCTGCTGGGTCCAACTTGATCTGGTGGTACCCTGAGTAGGCATCCAAAAAACTCAACAGCTCGCATCCGGCTGTGGAGTCTATCACTTGGTCGATCCGTGGCAAAGCAAACGGATCCTTTGGGCAGGCCTTGTTGAGGCTAGTGTAGTCTATGCACATGCGCCACTTGTTATTCTTCTTCAGAACCAGAACTGGGTTGGCAAGCCACTCTGGAAAGAACACTTCCATGATAAAGCCAGCGGCAAGGAGCCAGGCTATCTCTTCTCCCACGATTCTTCGCTTCTCTTCAGACAGTCGGCGCAGGGGTTGCTTGACCGGCTTCGCATCAGCTCGGACATGTAATTTGTGCTCGGCGAAATCCTTCGGGACACCCGGCATGTCCTTTGGGGACCATGCAAAAATGTCTCGATTCTCACGGAGGAAGTCGACGAGCTCGCCTTCCTATTTACTGTCCAAGTTCGCCCCAATGACAGCGAACCTCTCCGGGTTCTCCGGGTCCAGAGGTATCTTCTTCGTCTCTTTGGCAGGCTGGAAGGAGCCCTGCGCATCACAATCTTTGGGGTCGGGGGACAAGGCCGGCTGCTTGCCGGCCATGTCCACAACCCGCTCCAGCATCTTCTTTTCTTCTGCCACCACGAGGGACTCGGCCAGCCGGCTGCTGGCCATGGCACACTCAATGGACTTCTTGTAATCGCCGGCTACCGTGATGATCCCCTTTGAGGTCGGCATCTTCATCTTCAGGTAGGCGTAGTGGGGCACAGCCATGAACTTGGCCAGAGCAGGTCGGCCAAGCAGAGCATGATAGGGGCTCTCCAAATCCACTACCTCGAACCAGATCGCTTCTCGGCGAAAATGATCTTTGTCTCCGAAGAGAACATCCATTTTAATCTTGCCGATTGGGGAGCAAGACAAGCCGGGGACGATACCATGGAAGACGGTGCGGCTCGGCATAAGCTGCTTCGCCTTGATGTTCAGCTTCTCCATGGTATCACGGTACAGTATGTTGATACTGCTTCCGCCGTCTATCAGGACGCGGGAGAATTGGGCAGCTCGCCTCTCCGTCGCGAGGGTGACATCCAAGACCATTGCATAGGAGCCAGGGGATGGCATCACCTCTGGGTGGTCGGCCTGGCTCCAGCTGATTGGCTTCTCTGACCAGTGCATGAACTCGGGGGCGCTGGAGGCGATTGCATTAACTTCTTGATGTTGTCGGCGCCGACCGCGCTTGTCGTCGGCTTGACTGGTGAAGACGACGTAGGCGGCGTGCTCTTCAGGGAATTCGTCTTGGATGGCGCCGACCGCCGGTCGGGCCGCCGGCTGCTGGGGGGCTGGAGGCGGCGGACCGGGAGGCGGAGGCGGCACCAACCCCTCGCCCTTGGTGATTCGCGTGAGCCAGTGGCATTTTCGGATTGTGTGGTTAGACGGCTTCGCGCCGCTGTGGAACTTGCAGGGGGCGTCAAGAGCCTGCTCGTAAGAGAAAGCCGGCCTTGGGAGCGGGCCGCTCTTCAGGCTGCTCATCTTCAACTGTGGCCACCTGCCGACTGGTGGAAGTCGGCATGGGGGCCTTGCGCTTGTGATCGTTCTGGTAGGGGCGCCGGTTAGGGTCGCCAGCCGGCGTCTTGGGAGCCGGAGCAATCACTTTTCCCGAGGCATCTACTCGAAGCTCGGTCTTCATCGAGGAGTCGGCCGTGGCGTACTTGTCCGCGATGACCAACAACTCGTCAAGGAGTCGGTGTTTGAGGAGGGTGCCCTCTCGGCACCCGGCGGTGAAGTACTCGATGGCCTGAACCTCGTGCACCCCCTCGCAGGAGTTGCGGAGCTCGTCCCACCGCGTGAGGTAGTCGCGGGTCGACTTGTTGGGCCCTTGGACGCAGAGGGAGAGCTGGCGAGGCTTGGGAGGCCGCTTGTAGGTGCTGGTGAAGTTGCGGACAAAGACTTCGGTGAAGTCCAGCCAACTGTTGATGCTGTAGGGCTTGAGGCTGTTGAGCCATGTGCGCGTCGTGCCTTGCAGCATGAGGGGGACATACTTCACGGCGACGCGCCGATTGCCGTTGGCTATGCTGACAGCCGTGGAGTAGTCGATGAGCCAATCTTCCGGCTTCACCGAGCCGTTGTACTTGGGCGTGTCTCGGGGGAGCGAGAACCCTTTGGGGAAGGGCTCGTTGCGGATGCGGGGGCCAAAGCATGGCGGGCCGACATCGTCTTCTTCTTCTAACGCCAAGGATCGAGCAAGGCGGTCGATCCGGTGGCGGGCGTCGTTCTCGCCGACTCCTTCTCGGCGGCCAAGTCGGTCGCCGAGGGTCGGGTGCGTGACGGGCGGCGGGGTAAGACGTCTTTCTCTTCGAGGCGGGGGAGGAGGCAGATTTCCTTGTCGTTCCACCGCTCGACGGCGGCCCTCCGCGTCGCGCTCGATGGTGATGCAAGTCCGGCTGCAGCTAGCAGCCGGCTCCTTGTCTTCCTTCTGGCGTGTGCCGCTCGCAGTCGGCGAGCGGGACGTCGCGGCGTGCTCCCGGTGCGGGGGGTGACTATCAGCACGGGCGCCGGCTTCGTGCCGTTCTGCAGCCGCGTCGATCAGCTGCTGGATCCGTCTTGTCATGTAAGGGAGCTCATCGGCTCCCAGCCCATTGAGCTCTTCTGCAGCCGCCTGAGCGGCTCGCAGATTCTTGAGCGGGGTGGCGTAGACGGGGCGATCTGCCCCCAGCATGCTGGCGACGGCCGCGCCGCGCTTCTGGACGAAACCGGCTCGGCTCGGGCCGCTAGGCAGCGGCGTACCGAAGGCGGCGCGGTCGACTTCGCGCTGGTGGGCCTCGGTGAGGCGTCTCATGGAGGCGATCTTCTGGCCTTCCGCGATGAGGGCGAGGCGGCGTGCCTCCAGGGTCTCGGCGTCGGCGTCGGCCGGGATGGGGGCGGAGAGGTCGTGCATCGCCGCTCGCAGGGCGTCGCGGGCGTTCTCGCCCGAGTTGGCGACGTGGCTGATGACCAACACTTCGGTGACAGCGCTGCTGCCACTATCAGCTCGAGGGAGGGGGTCGTCGAAGACCACCACGTCGGAGGGGTAGGCGTCGAGCGACGTCGTGTCAGAGTCGACGAGCATCGGGTCGGTGGAGCCGACCGACTCCACATCTACAGCAGGCTCGCTGGAGACGCGAAGCTGGTCAAGGAGGCTGACGAGGCGGCTCTCGGGGTAGTCCATCCCTGCGTCGGACGCAGGCTCGTCGGAGATGCGGGTCTCGCCGAGAAGATCGGCGAGGCAGCTCGCTGCGCAGGCGTCGTCGATGCCTTGCAGCGCGTCGAGGCAAATGCCATCGGGCGCAGCAGGCTGGCTGCGCTCGCGGGGGAGGAAGAGGGTTCCCGTCCAGAACAGGTCTCCGGACGACGGTGCACCTGGCCCCACGGTGGGCGCCAAATGTCGGGTGGTTGGTGCGACATATGCCAACGGGTGGCTTATCATTGTGGGTGCCAATAAGAGGTCGCCGGTGCCTGGAAACAGGATGAGGCGAAGACATGCACGCCGGCGGATCTTACCCAGGTTCGGGGCTCTCCGAGGAGATAACACCCCTAGTCCTGCTCTGCGGGGTCTCCGCATGATCACTAGATCAGGTAAAGTAGCTACAATCGCTCCTAGAGCTGTTGGGTTCGAGGGAGAAGAAGAACAAGGCTAGCTCTTGCCTCTCTCTCTCTATGGTGTGTGTGTGTGATGTGTTCAGAAGCCAACCCTTTGCATGGGTGCCCCGGGGGGTTTATATAGGCCTACCCCCCGGGGGTACAATCATAATCCGGCTGGGCACTGGTCCCAGCCGTCAGTGTCTACGCTCGCCGGCTTCTCCGCCGGCCGCTGGGGCTCGCCGACTGGTGGGTCCCGCCGGCTGCCGGCTTCTTGGTCGACAGGCCGGCCCCACCACCTAGGGTCTTGTCGGCGGCTGCTTACTGTAGCCTCGCCCCTGGTGATGAGGGCTTCGTCGAGGTAAGCGTGGCTACAGTGTGCCGCCTCGAGGGCTCTCACTGTAGCCTTACCTCGTCTTGTCTCCTTAATGTGGCGCATGCTTCGAGGAAGGGGGTAGCCGGCTTCTGGGGGCCGGCTACGCCCTTGGCCGACTGGGGGAGGGCCGGGCCGCCCTCGCGCCTCTCTCTGGCTAATGGGACCCACCGCCCGTGGGCCGTACTAGCGTCCGCCGTGGGTGACGTCGAGGCTAGCATGGCTACAGTGCCGAGCCGGACGGGAGATGGCCGTCCCATACGGCGTCCTGTGGCCATGCCTGCCTCGGGTTTCGGGGGTAGTGAGCCGCACTGTGGCCACACCCCATCTTGTCTCTGTTATGTGGGAGCAGTCTTGGTGGTTGCGGTCTTGGCCGGCTTCTTGGAGTCGGCGTTCTGCGTGGCCGGCTCTGGGGAGTCGGCATCCTCTATGGCCGGCTCCCTGGAGCCGGCCACCCCGTGGTTATCTCGGAGGGGAGGTTGCTGTTGGGAATCGTAGCATAATTTAAAATTTTCCTACGCTCACCAAGATGCATCTATGGAGTCTACTAGCAACGAGGGGAAAGGAGTGGATCTACATACCCTTGTAGATCGCGAGCGGAAGCGTTCCAATGAACGTGGATGACGGAGTCGTACTCGCCGTGATCCAAATCACCGATGACCGAGTGCCGAACGGACGGCACCTCCGCGTTCAACACACGTACGGTGCAGCGACGTCTCCTCCTTTCTTGATCCAGCAAGGGGGGAGGAGAGGTTGATGGAGATCCAACAGCACGACGGCGTGGTGGTGGAAGTAGCGGCTCTTCAGCAGGGCTTCGCCGAGCTTCTGCGCGAGAGAGAGAGGTGTTGTAGGGGAGGAGGGAGGCGCCAAAGGCTGTGTGTTTTGCTGCCCTCCCTCCCCCCCCTTTATATAGGCCCCCAAGGGGGGGGGCGGCGGCCAAAGGGGGGAAGGGGTTGCCTTGCCCCCCAAGGCAAGGGGGAACTCCCCCCCCTAGGGTTCCCAACCCTAGGCGCATGGGGGGGAGGCCCAAAGTGGCGCCCCAGCCCATTAGGGGCTGGTTCCCCTCCACTTTCAGCCCACGGGGCCCTCCGGGACAGGTGGCCCCACCCGGTGGACCCCCGGGACCCTTCCGGTGGTCCCGGTACAATACCGATAACCCCCGAAACTTTCCCGGTGGCCAAAACTGGACTTCCTATATATAATTCTTCACCTCCGGACCATTCCGGAACCTCTCGTGACGTCCGGGATCTCATCCGGGACTCCGAACAACTTTCGGGTTTCCGCATACATATATCTCTACAACCCTAGCGTCACCGGACCTTAAGTGTGTAGACCCTACGGGTTCGGGAGACATGCAGACATGACCGAGACGCCTCTCCGGTCAATAACCAACAGCGGGATCTGGATACCCATGTGGGCTCCCACATGTTCCACGATGATATCATCGGGTGAACCACGGTGTCGAGGATTCAATCAATCCGTATGCAATTCCCTTTGTCAATCGGTATGTTACTTGCCCGAGATTCGATCGTCGGTATCCCAATACCTTGTTCAATCTCGTTACCGGCAAGTCTCTTTACTCGTACCGCAATGCATGATCCCGTGACTAACGCCTTAGTCACATTGAGCTCATTATGATGATGCATTACCGAGTGGGCCCAGAGATACCTCTCCGTTTACACGGAGTGACAAATCCCAGTCTCGATCCGTGCCAACCCAACAGACACTTTCGGAGATACCCGTAATGCACCTTTATAGTCACCCAGTTACGTTGTGACGTTTGGCACACCCAAAGCACTCCTACGGTATCCGGGAGTTGCACGATCTCATGGTCCAAGGAAAAGATACTTGACATTGGAAAAGCTCTAGCAAACGAAACTACACGATCTTTTATGCTATGCTTAGGATTGGGTCTTGTCCATCACATCATTCTCCTAATGATGTGATCCCGTTATCAATGACATCCTATGTCCATAGTCAGGAAACCATGACTATCTGTTGATCAACGAGCTAGTCAACTAGAGGCTTACTAGGGACAGGTTGTGGTCTATGTATTCACACATGTATTACGATTTCCGGACAATACAATTATAGCATGAATAAAAGACTATTATCATGAACACAGAAATATAATAATAACCATTTATTATTGCCTCTAGGGCATATTTCCAACATTTCGGTCCTCCGTGTTCCGAGGCCATGTCTGTACATGCTAGGCTCGTCAAGTCAACCTAAGTGTATTGCGTGTGTTCCGAGGCCATGTCTGTACATGCTAGGCTCGTCAACACCCGTTGTATTCGAACGTTAGAATCTATCACACCCGATCATCACGTGGTGCTTCGAAACAACGAACCTTCGCAACGGTGCACAGTTAGGGTGAACACTTTCTTGAAATTATTATAAGGGATCATCTTACTTACTACCGTCGTTCTAAGCAAATAAGATGCAAAAACATGATAAACATCACATGCAATCAAATAGTGACATGATATGGCCAATATCATCATGCTCCTTTGATCTCCATCTTCGGGGCACCATGATCATCTTCGTCACCGGCATGACACCATGATCTCCATCATCATGATCTCCATCATTGTGTCTTCATGAAGTCGTCACGCCAACGATTACTTTTACTTCTATGGCTAACGCGTTTAGCAACAAAGTAAAGTAATTTACATGGCGTTATTCAATGACACGCAGGTCATACAAAATAATAAAGACAACTCCTATGGCTCCTGCCGGTTGTCATACTCATCGACATGCAAGTCGTGATTCCTATTACAAGAATATGATCAATCTCATACATCACATATATCATTCATCACATCTTCTGGCCATATCACATCACATAGCACTTGCTGCAAAAACAAGTTAGACGTCCTCTAATTGTTGTTGCAAGTTTTTACGTGGTTTGTAGGTTTCTAGCAAGAACGTTTCTTACCTACGTATGACCACAACGTGATTTGCCAATTTCTATTTACCCTTCATAAGGACCCTTTTCATCGAATCCGTTCCGACTAAAGTAGGAGAGACAGACACCCGCTAGCCACCTTATGCAACTTGTGCATGTCAGTCGGTGGAACCTGTCTCACGTAAGAGTACGTGTAAGGTCGGTCCGGGCCGCTTCATCCTACAATGCTGCCGAAACAAGAAAAGACTAGTAGCGGCAAGAAGAATTGGCAAACTCAACGCCCACAACTGCTTTGTGTTCTACTCGTGCATAGTAACTACGCATAGACCTGGCTCATGATGCCACTGTTGGGAATCGTAGCATAATTTAAAATTTTCCTACGCTCACCAAGATGCATCTATGGAGTCTACTAGCAACGAGGGGAAAGGAGTGGATCTACATACCCTTGTAGATCGCGAGCGGAAGCGTTCCAATGAACGTGGATGACGGAGTCGTACTCGCCGTGATCCAAATCACCGATGACCGAGTGCCGAACGTACGGCACCTCCGCGTTCAACACACGTACGGTGCAGCGACGTCTCCTCCTTTCTTGATCCAGCAAGGGGGGAGGAGAGGTTGATGGAGATCCAACAGCACGACGGCGTGGTGGTGGATGTAGCGGCTCTCCGGCAGGGCTTCGCCGAGCTTCTGCGCGAGAGAGAGAGGTGTTGCAGGGGAGGAGGGAGGCGCCAAAGGCTGTAGTGTGCTGCCCTCCCTCCCCCCTTTTTATATAGGCCCCCAAGGGGGGTGCGCAGCCCTAGGAGATGGGATCTCCAAGGGGGGGCGGCGGCCAAGGGGGGAAGGGGTTGCCTTGCCCCCCAAGGCAAGGGGGAACTCCCCCCCTAGGGTTCCCAACCCTAGGCGCATGGGGGGGAGGCCCAAGGTGGCGCCCCAGCCCACTAGGGGCTGGTTCCCCTCCACTTTCAGCCCACGGGGCCCTCCGGGACAGGTGGCCCCACCCGGTGGACCCCCGGGACCCTTCCGGTGGTCCCGGTACAATACCGATAACCCCCGAAACTTTCCCGGTGGCCAAAACTGGACTTCCTATATATAATTCTTCACCTCCGGACCATTCCGGAACCTCTCGTAACGTCCGGGATCTCATCCGGGACTCCGAACAACTTTCGGGTTTCCGCATACATATATCTCTACAACCCTAGCGTCACCGGACCTTAAGTGTGTAGACCCTACGGGTTCGGGAGACATGCAGACATGACCGAGACGCCTCTCCGGTCAATAACCAACAGCGGGATCTGGATACCCATGTTGGCTCCCACATGTTCCACGATGATATCATCGGGTGAACCACGGTGTCGAGGATTCAATCAATCCGTATGCAATTCCCTTTGTCAATCGGTATGTTACTTGCCCGAGATTCGATCGTCGGTATCCCAATACCTTGTTCAATCTCGTTACCGGCAAGTCTCTTTACTCGTACCGCAATGCATGATCCCGTGACTAACGCCTTAGTCACATTGAGCTCATTATGATGATGCATTACCGAGTGGGCCCAGAGATACCTCTCCGTTTACACGGAGTGACAAATCCCAGTCTCGATCCGTGCCAACCCAACAGACACTTTTGGAGATACCCGTAATGCACCTTTATAGTCACCCAGTTACGTTGTGACGTTTGGCACACCCAAAGCACTCCTACGGTATCCGGGAGTTGCACGATCTCATGGTCTAAGGAAAAGATACTTGACATTGGAAAAGCTCTAGCAAACGAAACTACACGATCTTTTATGCTATGCTTAAGTTGGGTCTTGTCCATCACATCATTCCCCTAATGATGTGATCCCGTTATCAATGACATCCTATGTCCATAGTCAGGAAACCATGACTATCTGTTGATCAACGAGCTAGTCAACTAGAGGCTTACTAGGGACAGGTTGTGGTCTATGTATTCACACATGTATTACGATTTCCGGACAATACAATTATAGCATGAATGATAGACTATTATCATGAACACAGAAATATAATAATAACCATTTATTATTGCCTCTAGGGCATATTTCCAACAGTCTCCCACTTGCACTAGAGTCAATAATCTAGTTACATTGTGATGAATCGAACACCCATTGCGTCCTGGTGTTGATCATGTTTTGCCCTAGGGAGAGGTTTAGTCAACGGATCTGCTACATTCAGGAACGTGTGCACTTTACAAATATCTATGTCTCCATTTTGAACACTTTCACGAATGGAGTTGAAGCGACGCTTGATATGCCTGGTCTTCCTGTGAAACCTGGGCTCCTTCGCAAGGGCAATAGCTCCAGTGTTGTCACAGAAGAGAGTCATTGGGCCCGACGCATTGGGAATCACCCCTAGGTCGGTAATGAACTTCTTCATCCAGACTGCTTCCTGTGCTGCCTCCGAGGCTGCCATGTACTCCGCTTCACATGTAGATCCCGCCACGACGCTTTGCTTGCAACTGCACCAGCTTACTGCTCCTCTATTCAAAATATACACGTATCCGGTCTGTGATTTTGAGTCATCCGGATCTGTGTCGAAGCTAGCGTCGACGTAACCCTTTACGACGAGCTCTTCGTCACCTCCATAGACGAGAAACATATCCTTAGTCCTCTTCAGGTACTTCAGGATATTCTTGACCGCTGTCCAGTGTTCCTTGCCGGGATTACTTTGGTACCTTCCTACCAAACTTACGGCAAGGTTTACATCAGGTCTGGTACACAGCATGGCATACATAATAGACCCTATGGCCGAGGCATAGGGGATGACACTCATCTCTTCTATATCTTCTGCCGTGGTCGGGCATTGAGCCGTGCTCAATTGCACACCTTGCAATACAGGCAAGAACCCCTTCTTGGACTGATCCATACTGAACTTCTTCAATATCTTGTCAAGGTATGTACTCTGTGAAAGACCAATGAGGCGTCTTGATCTATCTCTATAGATCTTGATGCCTAATATATAAGCAGCTTCTCCAAGGTCCTTCATTGAAAAACATTTATTCAAAGAGGCCTTTATACTTTCCAAGAATTCTATATCATTTCCCATCAATAATATGTCATCCACATATAATATGAGAAATGCTACAGAGCTCCCACTCACTTTCTTGTAAACACAGGCTTCTCCATAAGTCTGTGTAAACCCAAACGCTTTGATCATCTCATCAAAGCGAATGTTCCAACTCCGAGATGCTTGCACCAGCCCATAGATTGAGCGCTGGAGCTTGCATACTTTGTTAGCATTCTTAGGATCGACAAAACCTTCCGGCTGCATCATATACAACTCTTCCTTAAGGAAGCCGTTAAGGAATGCCGTTTTGACGTCCATCTGCCATATCTCATAATCATAGTATGCGGCAATTGCTAACATGATTCGGACGGACTTCAGCTTCGCTACGGGTGAGAAAGTCTCATCGTAGTCAACCCCTTGAACTTGTCGATAACCCTTAGCGACAAGTCGAGCTTTGTAGATGGTCACATTACCATCCGCGTCCGTCTTTTTCTTAAAGATCCATTTGTTTTCTATGGCTCGCCGCTCATCGGGCAAGTCAGTCAAAGTCCATACTTTGTTTTCATACATGGATTCTATCTCGGATTTCATGGCTTCTAGCCATTTGTCGGAATCCGGGCCCGCCATCGCTTCTTCATAGTTCGAAGGTTCACCGTTGTCTAACAACATGATTTCCAGGACAGGGTTGCCGTACCACTCTGGTGCGGAACGTGTCCTTGTGGACCTACGAAGTTCAGTGGCAACTTGATCCGAAGCTTCATGATCATCATCATTGACTTCCTCTCCAGTCGGTGTAGGCACCACAGGAACATTTTCCCGCGCTGCGCTACTTTCCGGTTCGGAAGGGGTGACTATCACCTCATCAAGTTCCACTTTCCTCCCACTCAATTCTTTCGAGAGAAACTCCTTCTCTAGAAAGGACCCGTTCTTGGCAACGAAGATCTTGCCTTCGGATCTGAGGTAGAAGGTATACCCAATAGTTTCCTTAGGGTATCCTATGAAGACGCATTTTTCCGATTTGGGTTCGAGCTTTTCAGGTTGAAGTTTCTTGACATAAGCATCGCATCCCCAAACTTTTAGAAACGACAGCTTAGGTTTCTTCCCAAACCATAATTCATACGGTGTCGTCTCAACGGATTTAGACGGTGCCCTATTTAAAGTGAATGCGGCAGTCTCTAAAGCATAACCCCAAAATGAGAGCGGTAAATCGGTAAGAGACATCATAGATCGCACCAAATCCAATAGAGTGCGATTACGACGTTCGGACACACCATTTCTCTGAGGTGTTCCAGGCGGCGTGAGTTGTGAAACTATTCCACATTTCCTTAAGTGTGTACCAAATTCGTGACTTAAATATTCTCCACCACGATCTGATCGTAAGAATTTTATTTTCCTGTCACGTTGATTCTCGACTTCACTCTGAAATTCCTTGAACTTTTCAAAGGTTTCAGACTTGTGTTTCATTAGGTAGACATACCCATATCTACTTAAATCATCAGTGAGAGTGAGAACATAACGATATCCTCCGCGAGCCTCAACACTCATTGGACCGCACACATCGGTATGTATGATTTCCAATAAGTTGGTTGCTCGCTCCATTGTTCCGGAGAACGGAGTCTTGGTCATCTTACCCATGAGGCATGGTTCGCACGTGTCAAATGATTCGTAATCAAGAGACTCCAAAAGTCCATCTGCATGGAGCTTCTTCATGCGCTTGACACCAATGTGACCAAGGCGGCAGTGCCACAAGTATGTGGGACTATCGTTATCAACTTTACATCTTTTGGTATTCACACTATGAACATGTGTAGCATCACGTTCGAGATTCATCAAGAATAAACCATTGACCAGCGGGGCATGACCATAAAACATATCTCTCAAATAAATAGAACAACCATTATTCTGAGATTTAAATGAGTAGCCATCTCGAATTAAACGAGATCCAGATACAATGTTCATGCTCAAAGCTGGCACTAAATAACAATTATCGAGGTTTATAACTAATCCCGTGGGTAGATGCAGAGGTAGCGTGCCGACGGCGATCACATCGACCTTGGAACCATTCCCGACGCGCATCGTCACCTCGTCTTTTGCCAGTCTCCGTTTATTCCGTAGTTCCTGATTTGAGTTACAAATATGAGCAACCGCACCGGTATCAAATACCCAGGAGCTACTACGAGTACTGGTAAGGTACACATCAATTACTTGTATATCACATATACCTTGGGTGTTGCCGGCCTTCTTCTTGTCCGCTAAATATTTGGGGCAGTTCCGCTTCCAGTGACCACTTCCCTTGCAATAAAAGCACTCAGTCTCGGGCTTGGGTCCATTCTTTGACTTCTTCCCGGTAACTGGCTTACCGGGCGCGGCAACTCCCTTGCCGTCCTTCTTGAAGTTCTTCTTACCCTTGCCCTTCTTGAAATTAGTGGTTTTATTCACCATCAACACTTGATGTTCTTTTCTGATCTCCCCTTCCGCTAATTTTAGCATTGAATATACCTCGGGAATGGTCTTTTCCATCCCCTGCATATTGTAGTTCATCACAAAGCTCTTGTAGCTTGGTGGAAGCGACTGGAGGATTCTGTCAATGACCGCATCATCCGGGAGATTAACTCCCAGCTGAGACAAGCGGTTGTGTAACCCAGACATTCTGAGTATGTGCTCACTAACAGAACTGTTCTCCTCCATTTTACAGCTGAAGAACTTGTCGGAGACATCATATCTCTCGACCCGGGCATGAGCTTGAAAAACCAGTTTCAGCTCCTCGAACATCTCGTATGCTCCATGTTTCTCAAAACGCTTTTGGAGACCCGGTTCTAAGCTGTAAAGCATGCCGCACTGAACGAGGGAGTAATCATCAGCACGCTGCTGCCAAGCGTTCATAACGTCTTGGTTCTCAGGGATTGGTGCTTCACCTAGCGGTGCTTCTAAGACATAATCTTTCTTGGCAACTATGAGGATGAGCCTCAGGTTCCGGACCCAGTCCGTATAGTTGCTGCCATCATCTTTCAGCTTGGTTTTCTCTAGGAACGCGTTGAAATTGAGGACAACGTGGGCCATTTGATCTACAATACATAGTGTAAAGATTTTTTAGACTAAGTTCATGATAATTAAGTTCATATAATCAAATTATTTAATGAACTCCCACTCAGATAGACATCCCTCTAGTTATCTAAGTGAAACATGATCCGAACTCAACTAGGCCGTGTCCGATCATCACGTGAGACGGACTAGTCAAGATCGGTGAACATCTCCATGTTGATCGCATCTTCTATACGACTCATGCTCGACCTTTCGGTCCTCCGTGTTCCGAGGCCATGTCTGTACATGCTAGGCTCGTCAAGTCAACCTAAGTGTATTGCGTGTGTTCCGAGGCCATGTCTGTACATGCTAGGCTCGTCAACACCCATTGTATGCGAACGTAAGAATCTATCACACCCGATCATCACGTGGTGCTTCGAAACGACGAACCTTCGCAACGGTGCACAGTTAGGGTGAACACTTTCTTGAAATTATTATAAGGGATCATCCTACTTGCTACCGTCGTACTAAGCAAATAAGATGCAAAAACATGATAAACATCACATGCAATCAAATAGTGACATGATATGGCCAATATCATCATGCTCCTTTGATCTCCATCTTCGGGGCACCATGATCATCTTCGTCACCGGCATGGCACCATGATCTCCATCATCATGATCTCCATCATTGTGTCTTCATGAAGTTGTCACGCCAACGATTACTTCTACTTCTATGGCTAACCGTTTAGCAACAAAGTAAAGTAAATTACATGGCGTTATTCAATGACACGCAGGTCATGCAAAATAATAAAGACAACTCCTATGGCTCCTGCCGGTTGTCATACTCATCGACATGCAAGTCGTGATTCCTATTACAAGAATATGATCAATCTCATACATCACATATATCATTCATCACATCTTCTGGCCATATCATATCACATATATCACTTGCTGCAAAAACAAGTTAGACGTCCTCTAATTGTTGTTGCAAGTTTTTACGTGGTTTGTAGGTTTCTAGCAAGAACGATTTCTTACCTACGTATGACCACAACGTGATTTGCCAATTTCTATTTACCCTTCATAAGGACCCTTTTCATCGAATCCGTTCCGACTAAAGTAGGAGAGACAGACACCCGCTAGCCACCTTATGCAACTAGTGCATGTCAGTCGGTGGAACCTGTCTCACGTAAGCGTACGTGTAAGGTCGGTCTGGGCCGCTTCATCCTACAATGCCGCCGAAATAAGAAACGACTAGTAGCGGCAAGAAGAATTGGCAACATCAACGCCCACAACTTCTTTGTGTTCTACTCGTGCATAGTAACTACGCATAGGCCTGGCTCATGATGCCACTGTTGGGAATCGTAGCATAATTTAAAATTTTCCTACGCTCACCAAGATGCATCTATGGAGTCTACTAGCAACGAGGGGAAAGGAGTGGATCTACATACCCTTGTAGATCGCGAGCGGAAGCGTTCCAATGAACGTGGATGACGGAGTCGTACTCGCCGTGATCCAAATCACCGATGACCGAGTGCCGAACGGACGGCACCTCCGCGTTCAACACACGTACGGTGCAGCGACGTCTCCTCCTTTCTTGATCCAGCAAAGGGGGAGGAGAGGTTGATGGAGATCCAACAGCACGACGGTGTGGTGGTGGATGTAGCGGCTCTCCGGCAGGGCTTCACCGAGCTTCTGCGCGAGAGAGAGAGGTGTTGCAGGGGAGGAGGGAGGCGCCAAAGGCTGTAGTGTGCTGCCCTCCCTCCCCCCCCCTTTATATAGGCCCCCAAGGGGGGTGCGCAGCCCTTGGAGATGGGATCTCCAAGGGGGGGGCGGCGGCCAAGGGGAAAAGGGGTTGCCTTGCCCCCCAAGGCAAGGGGAAACTCCCCCCCCCTAGGGTTCCCAACCCTAGGCGCATGGGGGGGAGGCCCAAAGTGGCGCCCCAGCCCATTAGGGGCTGGTTCCCCTCCACTTTCAGCCCACGGGGCCCTCCGGGACAGGTGGCCCCACCCGGTGGACCCCCGGGACCCTTCCGGTGGTCCCGGTACAATACCGATAACCCCTGAAACTTTCCCGGTGGCCAAAACTGGACTTCCTATATATAATTCTTCACCTCCGGACCATTCCGGAACCTCTCGTGACGTCCGGGATCTCATCCGGGACTCCGAACAACTTTCGGGTTTCCGCATACATATATCTCTACAACCCTAGCGTCACCGGACCTTAAGTGTGTAGACCCTACGGGTTCGGGAGACATGCAGACATGACCGAGACGCCTCTCCGGTCAATAACCAACAGCGGGATCTGGATACCCATGTTGGCTCCCACATGTTCCACGATGATATCATCGGGTGAACCACGGTGTCGAGGATTCAATCAATCCGTATGCAATTCCCTTTGTCAATCGGTATGTTACTTGCCCGAGATTCGATCGTCGGTATCCCAATACCTTGTTCAATCTCGTTACCGGCAAGTCTCTTTACTCGTACCGCAATGCATGATCCCGTGACTAACGCCTTAGTCACATTGAGATCATTATGATGATGCATTACCGAGTGGGCCCAGAGATACCTCTCCGTTTACACGGAGTGACAAATCCCAGTCTCGATCCGTGCCAACCCAACAGACACTTTCGGAGATACCCGTAATGCACCTTTATAGTCACCCAGTTACGTTGTGACATTTGGCACACCCAAAGCACTCCTACGGTATCCGGGAGTTGCACGATCTCATGGTCTAAGGAAAAGATACTTGACATTGGAAAAGCTCTAGCAAACGAAACTACACGATCTTTTATGCTATGCTTAAGTTGGGTCTTGTCCATCACATCATTCTCCTAATGATGTGATCCCGTTATCAATGACATCCTATGTCCATAGTCAGGAAACCATGACTATCTGTTGATCAACGAGCTAGTCAACTAGAGGCTTACTAGGGACAGGTTGTGGTCTATGTATTCACACATGTATTACGATTTCCGGACAATACAATTATAGCATGAATGATAGACTATTATCATGAACACAGAAATATAATAATAACCATTTATTATTGCCTCTAGGGCATATTTCCAACAGTTGCTGAGGCCGGGCCGTCTTCCGAGAGTCGGCTTCATGGGTTGCCAGCCAGGGAAGGCGGCCCAATGCTTGAAATGCTTGAAGGCCCAAAGGCTTGATAATTTTTTGAAGGAGCCAGGGGCAGTCGGTTAGGCTACCCGTGGTCATTTACTCCGACAACTAGCTAAAGGTGAGATGACGATATGTGTTGGAAGTGTTTCCAAGGTTGATGAGATCAAGCATCGCATGCTCCCTCTACCATCGAGATTGGTGTTAAACCTAAATAATTGTTATTTGGTGTTTGCGTTGATCATAAACATGATTGGATTATGTTTATCGCAATACGGTTATTCATTTAAGGAGAATAATGGTTACTCTGTTTATTTGAATAATACCTTCAATGGTCTTGCACCTAAAATGAATCTCGATCGTCGTGATACACATGTTCGTGCCAAAAGATATAAAATAGTAATGATAGTACCACATACTTGTGGCACTGCCATTTGAGTCATATTGGTATAGAACGCATGAAGAAGCTCCATGTAGATGGATCTTTGGACTCACTCGTTTTGAAAAGATTGAGACATGCGAACCATGTCTATTGGTATATATGCATGAAGAAACTCCATGCAGATGGATCGTTTGGACTCACTTGATTTTGAATCACTTGAGACATGCAAATCATACCACATGGGCAAGATGACTGAAAGGCCTCGTTTTTAGTAAGATGGAACAAGAGAGCAACTTGTTGGAAGTAATACATTTGATGTGTGCAGTCCAATGAGTGCGGAGGCACGCAGTGGATATCGATATGTTCTTACTTCACAGATGATTTGAGTAGATGCTGAGAATATTTACTTGATGAAACACAAGTCTGAATTATTGAAAGGTTCAAGTAATTTCAGAGTGAAGTTGAAGATCGTCGTGACAAGAGGATAAAATGTCTATGATATGATCATAGAGATATCTGAGTTACGAGTTTGGCACACAATTAAGACATTGTGGAAAGTGTTTCACAATTAATACCGCCTGGAACACCATAGTGTGATGGTGTGTCCGAACATCATAACTGCACCCTATTGGATATGGTGCATACCATGATGTCTCTTATCGAATTACCACTATCGTTTATGGGTTAGGCATTAGAGACAACCGCATTCACTTTAAATAGGGCACCACGCAATTCCGTTGAGACGACACCGTATGAACTATGGTTTAGAGAAACCTAAGTTGTCGTTTCTTAAAAGTTTGGGGCTGCGATGCTTATGTGAAAAAGTTTCAGGCTGATAAGCTCGAACCTAAAGCGGATAAATGCATCTTCATAGAATACCCAAAATAGTTGGGTATACCTCCTATTTCAGATCTGGAAGCAAAAGTAATTGCTTCTAGAAACGAGTCCTTTCTCGAGGGAAAGTTTCTCTCGAAAGAATTGAGTGGGAGGATGGTGGAGACTTGATAGGGTTACTGAACCGTCACTTCAACTAGTGTGTAGCAGGGCACAGGAAGTTGTTCCTGTGGCACCTACACCAATTGAAGTGGAAGCTTATGATGGTGATCATGAAACTTCGGATCAAGTCACTACCAAACCTCGTAGGTCGACAAGGATATGTACTACTCCTGAGTGGTACGGTAATCCTGTCTTAGATATCATGTTGTTAGACAATACTGAACCTACGAGCTATGGAGAAGCGATGGTGGGCCCATATTCCGACAAATGGTTAGAAGCCATGAAATCCGAGATAAATGGACCTTTAAGAAGAAGACGGACATGGACGGTAATGTTACCGTCTATGAAGCTCGACTTGTGGCAAAGAGTATTTTCACAAGTTCAAGGAGTTGACTACGATGAGATTTTCTCATCCGTAGCGATGCTTAAGTCCGTCGGAATCATGTTAGCATTAGCTGCATTTATGAAATCTGGCAGATGGATGTCAAAACAAGTTTCCTTGCCAGTTTTCGTAAGGAAAGGTTGTATGTGATACAATCAGAAAGGTTTTGTCGATCCTAAGGATGCTAAAAGGTATGCTAGCTCCAGCGATCCTTCCATGGACAAGAGCAAGCATCTCGGAGTCAGAATATACGCTTTGATGGAGTGATCAAAGTTTTTGGGTTTATACAAAGTTTGTTAGAAACTTGTATTTACAATAAAGTGAGTGGGAGCGCTACAACATTTCTGATAAGTATATGTGAATGACATATTGTTGATCCGAAATGATGTAGAATTTCTGGAAAGCATAAAGGGTTGCTTGAAAGGAGTTTTTCAAAGGAAGACCTGGATAAAGCTGCTTACATATTGGGCATCAAGATCTATAGAGATAGATCAAGACGCCTGATGATACTTTCAAAGAACGCACACCTTGACATGATTTTGAAAGAGTTCAAAATAGATCAGCAAAGAAGGAGTTCTTGGCTGTGTTACAAGGTGTGAGTATTGAGTAAGACTCAAGACCTGACCACAGCAGAAGAGAGAGAAAGGACGAAGGTCGTCCCCTATGCTTTAGACGTAGGCTCTACAGTATGCTATGCTGTGTACCGCACATGAAGTGTGCCTTGCCATGAGTTGGTCAAGGGGTACAATAGTGATCCGGGAATGGATCACATGACAGCGGTCGAACTTATCCTTAGTATCTAGTGTACTAAGGAATGTTCTCGATTATGGAGGTGAAAAGGAGTTCGTCGTAAAGGGTTACGTCGATGCGAACTTTGACACTAATCGGGATGACTCTGAGTAGTAAACCGGATTCGTATAGTAGAGCAGTTATTTGAAATGGCTCCAAGTAGCGCGTGGTAGCATCCACAAGATGACATAGATATTCGTAAAACACACACGGATCTGAAAGGTTCAGACCCGTTGACTAATAACCTCTCTCACAAGCATAACATGATCAAACCAGAACTCATTGAGTGTTAATCACATAGTGATGTGAATTAGATTGTTGACTCTAGTAAACTCTTTGGATGTTGGTCACATGGTGATGTGACCTGTGAGTGTTAATCACATGGTGATGTGAACTAGATTATTGACTCTAGTGCAAGTGGGAGACTGTTGGAAATATGCCCTAGAGGCAATAATAAATTGGTTATTATTATATTTCCTTGATCATGATAATCGTTTATTATCCATGCTAAAATTGTATTGATAGGAAACTCAGATACATGTGTGGATACATAGACAACACCATGTCCCTAGTAAGCCTCTAGTTGACTAGCTCGTTGATCAATAGATGGTTACGGTTTCCTGACCATGGACATTGGATGTCGTTGATAACGGGATCACATCATTAGAAGAATGATGTGATGGACAAGACCCAATCCTAAGCCTAGCACAAGATCGCGTAGTTTGTTTGCTCAGAGCTTTTCTAATGTCAAGTATCATTTCCTTAGACCATGAGATTGTGCAACTTCCGGATACCGTAGGAATGCTTTGGGTGTACCAAACGTCACAACGTAACTGGGTGGCTATAAAGGTGCACTACAGGTATCTCCGAAAGTGTCTGTTGGGTTGGCACGAATCGAGACTGGGATTTGTCACTCCGTGTAAACGGAGAGGTATCTCTGGGCCCACTCGGTAGGACATCATCATAATGTGCACAATGTGACCAAGGAGTTGATCACGGGATGATGTGTTACGGAACGAGTAAAGAGACTTGCCGGTAACGAGATTGAACAAGGTATCGGGATACCGACGATCGAATCTCGGGCAAGTAACATACCAATAGACAAAGGGAATTGTATACGGGATTGATTGAATCCCCGACATCGTGGTTCATCTGATGAGATCATCGTGGAACATGTGGGAGCCAACATGGGTATCCAGATCCCGCTGTTGGTTATTGACCGGAGAACGTCTCGGTCATGTCTGCATGGTTCCCGAACCCGTAGGGTCTACACACTTAAGGTTCGATGACGCTAGGGTTATAGGGAATAGATATACGTGGTTACCGAATGTTGTTCGGAGTCCCGGATGAGATCCCGGATGTCACGAGGAGTTCCGGAATGGTCCGGAGGTAAAGATTTATATATGGGAAGTCCCGTTTTGGCCACCGGAAGAGTTTCGGGCGTCACCGGTAATGTACCGGGACCACCGGAGGGTTCCGGGGGTCCACCGGGAGGGGCCACCAGCCCCGGAGGGCCCTATGGGCTGTATGTGGAGAGGGACCAGCCCCTTAGTGGGCTGGGTGCCTTCCCTCCCA
>NC_057796.1:448768057-448779907 GCF_018294505.1 Triticum aestivum
TAAGGGGAGGCGCCCCCCTTGCCTTGGGGGGCAAGGCAACCCCCCTGGCCGCCGCCCCCTCCTCAGATTGGATCTGAGGGGGCCGCCCCCCCTCTCCCTTGCCCCTATATATATGTGGGGGTGGGAGGGCAGCAGCAACCCAAGTTCTGGCGCAGCCCTCCCCCTCTTCCATGTCCTCCTCCTCTCCCGCGGTGCTTGGCGAAGCCCTGCAGGATTGCCACGCTCCTCCACCACCACCACGCCGTCGTGCTGCTGCTGGACGGAGTCTTCCCCAACCTATCCCTCTCTCCTTGCTAGATCAAGGCATGGGAGACGTCACCGGGCTGCACGTGTGTTGAACGCGGAGGCGCCATGGTTCGGCGCTTAGATCGGAATCAACCGCGATCTGAATCGCTACGAGTACGACTCCTTCATCCGCGTTCTTGCAACGCTTCCGCATCGCGATCTACAATGGTATGTAGATGCACTCCCCTTCCCCTCGTTGCTAGATTACTCCATAGATTGATCTTGGTGATGCGTAGAAAATTTTGAATTTCTGCTACGTTCCCCTACGCGATCCTCATCAAGTGAGCATCCTCCTCGTCATCTGTAGTTCGGCCATAAGGGGATAGGTCCCCATAGGTCTTTGGGTCAGCAATGAGATGTGAAACATAGCTCCTCTCCTTCGGAGTCTTGGGACGACATATTTTTAGAACTGCGCAGAAAACAGCAAGAAAAGAGAAGAGAGGATTTCTCCGCGATACGGTGGTTAACAGGTTCGGGGAGTATATATAGATTTTTTATCTTGGGAGGACAAGCATACGAAAGAAAAACGGAGTCTGGAAGGTGTCCCGGGTGGGCACAACCCACCTGGGCGCGCCCTGGTGTCTTGTGCCCACCAGGGTACGCTTCCTGGAAGTTTCTTATTTTCCTATTTCTCTATTATTCCAAAACTGACAAAAAATATTTTTGCAGATTTTTCGGAGTCCATTTACTTACCGTATCACGTACCTCCTTATTTTCACGATTCTGGAGTGTTTCGGAAGGACTCTTTATGTGTTCTTCCGGTGTCAAAATTTGGATAATATTATTTTCAACATTAATGGGCATACCTGAGATATAATGTTTTATTCGTTGCCCATTGACAACCTTTGGCATTATTTATTTTGATGGCTCCAGACCAATAAACCTCCTCGATAACGTAGGGGCCTTCCCATTTTGAGAGGAGTTTTCCTGCAAACAATCTAAAACGAGAGTTGTACAAAAGAACATATTCTCCGACTTTAAACTCACGCTTTTGGATTCTTTTTTCATGCCATCTTTTAACTTTTTCTTTGAATAAGTTTGCATTTTCATAAGCTTGGGTTCTCCATTCATCTACTGAGCTAATATCAAATAACCTATTTTCACCGGCAAGTTTGAAATCATAATTGAGTTCTTTGATTGCCCAATATGCTTTACGTTCTAACTCAAGAGGCAAATGACAAGCTTTTCCATAAACCATTTTATAAGGAGACATACCCATAGGATTTTTATATGTTGTTCTATAAGCCCAAAGTGCATCATCTAATTTCTTAGACCAATTCTTCCTGGACCTATTGATAGTCTTTTGCAAAATTAATTTTATCTCTCTATTACTAAGCTCAACTTGACCACTAGACTGAGGATGATAGGGTGATGCAATTCTATGGTTAACATCATGCTTAGCAAGCATTTTACGGAAAACACCATGAATAAAGTGTGAACCACCATCAATCATTAAATATTTAGGGACTCCAAACCTTGAGAAAATAACTTCCTTAAGCATTTTAATAGAGGTGTTGTGATCAGCACTACTGGTTGTAATAGCTTCTACCCATTTAGTAACATAATCAACAGCAACCAAAATATGTGTATACCCATTAGAGGAAGGAAAAGGTCCCATGTAATCAAATCTCCAAACATCAAATGGTTCAACAGCAAGTGAATAGTTCATAGGCATTTCTAGACGCTTACTGATATTACCTATTCTTTGACATTCATCACAAGATAAGACGAACTTACAGGCATCCTTGAAGAGAGTAGGCCAATAAAATCCAGATTGCAATACCTTGTGAGCAGTTCTATCTCCAGCATGATGCCCTCCATAAGCTTCGGAGTGACATTTCCGTAGGATTTGTCCATGTTCATGCTCAGGTACACAACATCTAATAATAACATCTACTCCTTTATAAAGATGTGGGTCATCTCAAAAGTAATGTCTTAAATCATAGAAGAATTTTTTCTTTTGTTGGTAAGTAAAGCTAGGTGGTAAATATTTAGCAACAATGTAATTAGCATAGTCAGCATACCAAGGAGTATTATGAGCAACATTTATTGCAGCTAACTGCTCATCAGGAAAACTATCATCAATAGGTAGTGGGTCAGCAGGCACATTTCCAAGCCTAGATAAATTATCAGCTATGGGGTTCTCAGCTCCATTTCTATCAATGATATGTAAATCAAATTCTTGTAACAAGAGAACCCATCGAATAAGTCTTGGTTTAGTATATTTCTTTTCCATAAGATATTTAATAGCAACATGATCGGTGTGAACAATCACTTTGGAATCAACAATATAAGGTCTAAATTTATCACAAGCAAACACTACTGCTAGGAATTCTTTTTCAGTAGTAGCATAATTTCGTTGAGCACTGTATAGAGTTTTACTAGCATAATGAATAACGTTCAATTTCTTATCAACTCTTTGTCCTAGAACAGCACCAACATCATAATCACTAGCATCACACATAATTTCAAAAGGCAAGTTCCAATCAGGTGGTTGAACAATAGGTGCAGAAATTAAGGCTTTCTTGAGTGTTTCAAAGGCTTCTAAACAATCATCGTCAAAAACAAAAGGAATATCCTTTTGCAAAAGATTCATAAGAGGCCTAGAAATTTTAGAAATTTGTTTGATAAATCTCCTATAGAAACCAGCATGACCTAAGAAACTATGAATACCTTTTATATCTTTAGGACATGGCATTTTCTCAATTGCATCAACCTTAGCTTTGTCCACTTCAATACCTCTTTCAGAAATTTTATGACCCAAGACAATGCCTTCATTAACCATAAAGTGGCACTTCTCCCAATTCAAGACAAGATTTGTTTGCTCATATCTCTGCAAAACTCGATCAAGATTGCTTAAACAATCATCAAAAGACTTCCCATAAACAGAGAAGTCGTCCATGAAAACCTCAACAATCTTTTCACAAAAGTCAGAGAATATGGCAGTCATACATCTTTGAAAGGTAGCAGGTGCATTACATAAACCGAAAGGCATACGTCTATAAGCATAGGTTCCAAAGGGATAAGTAAAAGTGGTATTTTCTTGATCAGGTCAAGAAACGGGTATTTGTGAAAAAACAGAATATCCATCAAGGAAGCAGAAATGTGTGTGCTTAGATAATCTTTCAAGCATTTGATCAATAAAAGGCAGAGGGTAATGATCTTTTCTAGTTGCTTTGTTTAATTTTCTAAAATCGAGTACCATTTTATAGCCTGTAACAATTCTTTGTGGAATAAGTTCATTCTTATCATTAGGAACAACAATTATACCTCCTTTCTTAGGGACACGATGAACAAGACTCACCCATCTACTATCGGCTATAGGGTAGATTATACCTGCTTCCAGAAGTTTTAATATTTCCGTTCTTACCACTTCTTTCATCTTCGGATTTAACCGACGTCGGTGATCAACAACGGGTTTAGCATCAGGTTCCATATTAATTTTGTGCTGACATAGAGTAGGACTAATGCCCTTTAAATTATCAAGAGTATATCCAATAGCAGCTCGGTGCTTCTTTAGAACTTTCAATAATCTTTCTTCTTCATGTTCTGAAAGGTTAGCACTGATAATAACAGGATATATCTTCTTTTCATCAAGATAA
This sequence comes from Triticum aestivum, assembly GCF_018294505.1. NCBI lineage: Eukaryota > Viridiplantae > Streptophyta > Magnoliopsida > Poales > Poaceae > Triticum > Triticum aestivum. The sequence goes on from NC_057796.1 coordinate 448,771,945, forward strand.
ACATATTTCAAAGTGTCTGGCAATTGTTTTAATTCAAACAGAGGATCACCTTTAGGTGGAGGAGGACCTCCTAGAGTTTCAACAGGCAAATTGTGTTTAAGCCGAGGACGTTGTTCAAAGAAAATCTTATCTATTTCATTTCTTTCATGCATATGTAAATCATTTTCATGGTCTAGCAAATATTGTTCTAGTGGATCAGTAGGAGGCACAACAATAGAAGCAAGACAAATTAATTCATCTTTACTAGGCAATTCTTTTTCATGAAGTTTTCTACTAAACTTGGAAAAATTAAACTCATGAGACTCATCACCAAAACTAACACCGACAGTTTGTTTCCCACAATCTACTCTAGCATTAACGGTGTTTACGAAAGGTCTACCAAAGATAATGGGACAAAAGTCATCTTGTGGGGAACCAAGAACAAGAAAAGCAGTAGGGTATTTTATTTTCCCACACAAGACTTCAACATCTCTAACAATCCCAATTGGTGATATAGTGTCTCTATTAGCAAGTTTAATAGTAACATATATGTCTTCTATCTCTGCGGGTGCTATGTCATTCATAATTTCTTGATATAAGGTGTAAGGAATAGCACTCACACTAGCACCTATGTAACATAAACCATGATAACAGTGATCTCTATTTTAGCTGAGACAACGGGCATGCCAACAACAGGTCTATGTTTATCCTTTTTATTAGGTTTGGCAATTCTAGCAGCTTCTTCACAGAAGTAAATAACATGCCCATCTACATCTTCTTCCAAGAGATCTTTAATCATAGCAATACTAGATTCTAATTTGATTTGTTCATCAGGTTTAGGTGTTCTAATATAGCTTTTGTTAACTACAGTTGAAACTTTAGCATGTTCCTTTATCCTAACAGGGAAAGGTGGTTTCTCAATATAAGCAGAAGGAACAACTGGATCAACATTGTAAAGTATAGTTTCTTCTTTAACTGGTACCGGTTCTTTGATTTCTTCTTTAATAGGTGGGTGATATTTAAACCACTTCTCTTTAGGGAGATCAACTTGAGTAGCAAATGATTCACAGAAGGAAGCTACTATCTGAGTCAAGTCCATATTTAGTGCTAAACTTTTGAAAAGCATCGGTATCCATAAAAGATTTAACACAATCATACTTAAGCTTAATACCTGACTCTTTACCTTCATCGAGTTCCCAATCTTCAGAGTTGATTTTAATTCTTTCCAAAAGATCCCACCGGAATTCAATAGTCTTCTTCATAAAAGAACCAGCACAAGAAGTATCAAGCATGGTTTGATCATTACGAGAAAGCCGAGCATAAAAGTTCTAGATAATAATTCCTCTTGAGAGCTCATGATTGGGGCATGAATATAACATTGAATTAAGCCTCCCCCAAGCTAGAGCGATACTTTCTCCTTCACGAAGCCAAAAATTATATATATAATTCCGATCACGATGAACTAGATGCATAGGATAAATTTTTTGGTGGAACTCCAATTTCAATCGATTCCAATTCCAAGATCCAATATCATCACATAGCCTATACCATGCCAATGCTTTTCCCTTCAAAGATAAAGGGAAAACCTTTTTCATAACTTCATCTCCGGGCAAACCTGCAAGCTTAAACAATCCACAAATTTGTTCCACATATATCAAGTGCATATCAGGATGTTCGGTTCCATCTCCTGCTTAAGGATTAGCTAGCAGTTGTTCTAACATACCCGAAGGAATTTCATATTCAATATTTTCAGTAGGTGCAGTAGGTTGAGGGGTAGCTAATTGTGGTTCCGGTCGAGGTGAAGATGCCCCGAACAAACCCCTCAAAGGATTGTTTTCCATAGTAACAAGTGACAATAAATTTCAGCACACTATATAAATATTTCCTTACTAAATTCCACTTACCAAAGGCGCTTCACTCCCCGGCAACGGCGCTAGAAAATAGCCTTGATGACCCACAAGTATAGGGGGTCAATTGTAGCTCTTTTCGATAAGTAAGAGTGTCGAACCCAACGAGGAGCAGAAGGAAATGACAAGTGATTTTCAGCAAGGTAGTGTCTGCAAGTGCTGAAATTATAAGTAGCAGAGTAGTTTGATAGCAAGGTAATTTGTAACGAGCAAGTAACGATAGTAGTAACAAAAGTGCAACAAGGTAGCCCAATCCTTTTGAGGCAAAGGACAGGCCAAAACGGTCTCTTATCATAAGCAAAGCGTTCTTGAGGGTACACGGGATTTTCATCTAGTCACTTTCACCATGTTGGTTTAATTCGTGTTCGGTACTTTGATAATTTGATATGTGGGTGAACCGGTGCTTAGGTGATGTTCTTACTTGAACAAACCTCCTACTTGTGATTAACCCTCCCGCAAGCATCTGCAACTACGAGAAAAGTATTAAAAATAAATTCTAACCATAGCATTAAACTTTTGGATCCAATCGGCCCCTTACGGAATAGCGTAAACTGGGGTTTAACCTTCTGTCACTCTCGCAACCCATCATCTAACTGTTACTCCACAATGCATTCCCTTAGGCCCAAATATGATGAAGTGTCATGTAGTCGACGTTCACATGACACCACTAAAGGAATCACAACATACATACTATCAAAATATCAAACACATATCAAGTTCACATGATTACTTGCAACATGATTTCTCCCGTGACCTCAAGAACAAAAGTAACTACTCACAAATGATAATCATGCTGAAGATTAGAGGTGTATTAAATAGCATGTTGGATCTGAACATATAATCTTCCACCAAATAAACCATATAGTAATCAACTACAAGATGTAATCAACACTACTAGTCACCCACAAGCACCAATCTATAGTTCCGGTAACAAGATTGAATACAAGAGATGAACTAGGGTTTGAGATGAGATGATGCTATTGAAGATGTTGATGAAGATTGCTCTCCCCAAGATGGGAGAGTTGTTGGTGATGATGATGACGATGATTTTCCCCTCTGGGAGGGAAGTTCCCCCCGGCGGAATCGCTCTGCCGGAGGACAAAAGTGTTCCTGCCCAAGTTTCGCCTCGAGACGACGGCGCTCCGTCCCGAAAGTCCTCCTCTTTTTTTTTCTAGGTCAAAATGACCTATATACCAGAAGATGGGCACCGGAGATGGGTCTGGGTGAGCACAACCCACCAGGGAGAAGTTACATCATGTGCAAAGAAATTCTCATATGGTATTTATGCGTATATTAAAAAAATGAGTTAATCTCATTCCTTGCTCCCTTTTGATTGTTTGGATAATAATATATGTGAATATGTATAATATTGGTACTATGAGGTAATTTAAATTTATTTCATGCCTGTAATATACTAGCCGTCAATCTATACTGACTGTTAGTAATGAGATATGTATTTTATATAATCAAATAATACGGGAAATGAAATATAGGGGGACGAATCACACTTGTTGGGGTGGAAAGAAATATACTAGACAGCTTCTAGTATATACTATTGCAAGAAGTAGAAATATCATGTAAACCATGGAATGCCAAACGAAGTGTTCGCCCATGTGCCAGTGTCACACGTTTCTACAGTCCAGCTCCGTCCAAGCCCCAAGTCCAAACAGAAACAGTCGACTCGCTGCACACGGCACGGACACGGGAGAGGCAACCACGCAAAAACCGCGACCGAGCCAGCCCGAGCTGAACCTACACTCCAAGCCGCCGCGGTTGCTTCCGGTTCGCCACCACTCGCTCCGCTCGCTGTACCGCCCTCCCTCCCCCTTCCCTTCCCCATGGCCGCCTCGCCTTCCCTCCACGCCCCCCGCCTCCTCCCGCTGCTCCCGAACCCCGCCCCGAGCCTCGCCAGGCCCCGGCGTCGCTTCACGGCGGCGTCGGCGGTGCCGCCGTCGCGGAACGGGAGCTCGGCGGGGACGGACTGGTGCCCCGTGCCCCCGGAGCAGCGGCCCGTGAACGAGTACGAGGCGCTGGCCGCGTCGCAGCCCTTCTCCTGGGCGGCGGGGGACCTGCGCCTCTACTGCTCCCGCCTCGCCTTCACGGGGGCCGCCTTCGCGCTCTTCGTCGGCCTCCCCGTCGCGGCCTTCGGCGGCCGCGGGGGCGTCGGCGGCGACGCCCTGCACCTCGCGCTCGGGGCCACCGGCTCCGGGATCCTCGCCGTCACGCTCGCCGTCGTAAGGATGTACCTCGGCTGGGCCTACGTCGGGAACCGCCTGCTCAGCGCCACCGTCGAGTGTGAGGCGCCCGCCCGATTTTTACATATTCCCCTCTGATTGGTGTGTTTGTGTGTCTCTGTGCCTGAATTATGCGCTTGATTCCTCGCAGATGAGGAGACGGGATGGTACGACGGGCAGGTGAGATGATACTCCTGATCACTCGTTTCTGTGATCTGTTTTTTATTCTGGTAACATGCTGACCTGACGACCCTCAGATGCTATGACTGCTCAAGAGCAACTGGCTTTTAGTGAACCAAGCAGCGGGATGTAAGGGGTTTGAATTGTGGAAGCGACTGGCGGCGCTGAATACAGTATAATATAAGTGGCGTGACGCCACCAAAATATCACTGGATAAGTAATATAATTAGCATCACACCATCAAAAGACCACTGAGTAATTGACCGAGATAGCATCACGCCACCAAAATATCATTCACAATAGTTGTTCGCTTGCTTATAAGTTAGAACTCTGTACCTGAAATTACTGATGTTCAATGGTACTTACCAAGTGCTGAAGTGTTACCTTCGCTTCTGTATGTTTATAATAGAAGCCTCGCATGATGAACTTTGCTGGCAAGACTGATATAGAAATCCAGAGATGACATAGCATGCTCATTTTCATAGACGCCAATTATTCAGTCATCTCTGAAGCATATATGCTAACTTGTCGATGGAGTTCCTTTTCAGTTTGTTATACCAAATCATCATTTCTATTGATTCATACACTTGATGCACTTTTCTGCTACAGTTCTAAGGAGGAGCAACTTAGTTAGGAAACCCAATTAACTCTTTATTCTACCTTGCACGTAAGCTGTGATGTAAACATGAGAAAACTTATTTCGCCCTTGTAGTATTGACACATTCGTCGGATGCCATCAGAACTGGGCTGTTTTATTTACTCTAGATAGGTCAAGTTACCCCCTTCACTGATTTCATTATTGATGATGTAAGGGATTTGAACTAGAGAAGCGACAGGCAGCACCCAATATAATATAAGTAGCATCACGCCACCAAAGTATGAAGCTGGATAAGTAATAAAAGTAGCATCACTCCACCAAAAGATCACTGAATAAGAGGCATAAGTAGCATTGCGCCACCAAAAGATCACTAAATAAGAGACGCAAGTAGCATCACACCACCTAAAGATCACCGAGCAAGTGACACAAGTAGCATCACGCCACCAAAAGATCATTCACACTACTTGTTTAATTCCTTATAAGTTACTATAACTGTGTGCCTGAAATTACTGATGTATTCAGTATAACTCTGTGCCTGAAACTGCTGATGTATTCAGCATAACTCTGTGCCTGAAATTACTGATGTACTACTGAAGTGTTTGTATGCTTATGTATTTTTGTAACTGAAGCCTCACATAATGGACTTTGTTGCCAACATTGCTATGAAATTCAAAGATGATATACCAAAAACACATTTTCACTGGATGCCAATTAATTAATCGTCTCTGAAGAGTACACATTAACTTATAGATGGAGTTTCAGTTCTGTTGGTTATGACGATGCTTCATTTGTTTTGATTCATACACTTCATGCATTTTATGCTGCAACTCTAGCGTGGAGCAATTTAGTAAAGAAACCCAGCTACCTTTAACAGAAGTTATGATGTAAACATGACGATCTATTTCACCCGTATAGTATTAACCCGTTCCGCTGATGCTATTAAAACAGGGCTATTTTTTTAGTCTAGATGGGTTAGGTTACCCCCTTCACTGATTTCATTGTTGATGATGTTATTGCAGATATCATGCTGACTAGATTAATTTATGCATGGAGATATGAGAAAATAATGTACATATTCAGCACCAGGCATTGGAATTAGCTCTGGCATCCTGACTCTGTTTCTTACTCTTGGCAGATATGGGTTAAAACCCCAGAAGTTCTAGCTCGTGATCGTCTTCTCGGATCATTTTCTGTAAGTTGACATCATATATGTTAACCTCTGGCATCCTAGTCCACTTTAGTCTGATCGATTATGTTAACTGTCAAAGTGCTTCTTTTCTGTTGAGATACCTGTCAAGAAGCTAGGGAAATGAATATTGAATGGTGTATGCACATGGCATGAGCTGTGTAATTATTGACAAGAATATACTCGTATAAAGAACCGATTGCTTGGATCTACCTTTTATGGGCGTTATCTGGACCAGTCTGTTTCTAAAATGATGCAACATTATTAAACTGCCATGTTTGTTTCTATAAAGAAAAGTAGTATTGAACTGTGATAGCCATGGGCCACTGGGAGCTACTAAATCATGCATTAGGAATCTTTCTGTGGGACTTTGTTTGGTGTAACAGGCTACGCATTATAGCTTACGAGACGAAGCAATAAGAAACAGTTGGTCTTTGCATCATCTCAAGTCTTCTCCCTGATAATGTTGTCTATTTCCAGTATCCTATCTCAGTTCAAGCCGCGCCGTGCTGGCCACCTTCTGTGTAACACTGACCCCTTCGTGAACCGTTTTTTTTTTTGACATCACCCCTTCGTGAACTAAGTTTCATGATATTAGTCATACTTGCATTGCATGGTCATGCTGTAAAAGGGGGGAAAAAACTAACATGGTAGCGCATGCTTCTTCTTCAGGTGAAGCCGGTGCTGAACAGAGTGAAGTTCACCCTGGTGGGCCTGGCGGTGTCGCTGACCCTCTGCATCCTCCTCTACGCCAACACCGAGAAGCCGAGGGAGCCGCTGGAGAACCCCGCCGGCGGGAGGGCCATCCCCGGGGTGTACAGCGACACCGCCGCGAGGTCCTTCGAGCCCGACGCCTTCTGCGGGGAGCCCGACCTCGGCGACCAGTCGGAACTGTAACTGCAAATGGCGTTCCTAGTGGATGGAAGGTGACGACCGGATGTCTTCATATCCATCTTGTTCGTCAGGGTGAAAAGTGATGTAAATATATGGCCGTACATAGTGATAGTGCATACGAAATGAGAATCCCTTGTATAGTTGTATAGCTGTATAGCTGTTGGCCCTGTGTGTATCTTCGTAGCAGAAGAATGGTCTTGGTCTGGTTTGGCTGGCTGGGACGGGACGTGACAGGTGAGGTGACGGCGACGCCGTTGGGTTATCCGCCAGCGCCAGGAATGTCGTTGACGCGGTTGGGAGGGTTCGCGTCTTGTGTGGCGTGCCGGCCGCCGAAGCCGAGTGGAAGCTGCCTGCCTGAGAAAACGATGCGTCTCCACTTGCTGAGAACGTATCTCTCTCGGCGGGCGCTTTTCCGGATCGAATCCAGGAAGGGGCCCATTTTTCGGAGCTCGGCGTTTCCGCAGGCCGGCAACTCTTCGTCGCTACGGCACCTGATGCCGGCATAAAATCACCCATGGACCTTCCTTTTAAGAAAAACCGGGTGTCAGGCATGGACTTGCTAAATTTGTTACGGGCACTAAGTTGTCTTATTTTTTTGGGAAGAGGGGAGGAAATATCTATTTAGGACCCCATTAGCCAACTAATGTTCCCTGGGAAGCATGAAGCATGGCATTTGCGAATGTTTTTTATGACGGGTTCTTCGGAACCACGTGGCACTTCTTTCAGGAACACATGGCAGCTTCTGCACAAAGGGATTTTGCTGCGAAAATGACCATGGCCGGATTGCTGTAATCAGTTGTGGGTGGCCAGCAAAAGTTACGGGCACTCAGTTTGTCGCTGTGGTCTAAAGCTTTGAAAACGATAGCCACAACCTCCAACATCACAAATCCGTCTACTTCTTCACCGGATACCCATGGCATGGCCGTATTCCTCCCGAAAGTTGGAGCTCGACGTCGAGTACAACCACTCCCCTAAGTGCATCTCC